>NC_069127.1:43414223-43681723 GCF_026914265.1 Mya arenaria
AAGACATAAACACGTTCACGCGCAAATTGGTAATAAGTGATTTTGATATTTTAATATCGCGTGTGACGACCTCACCTCAGATACACGCCATGATATGTTTGCGCGTTGATCGAATAGGACGTCTAATGGCATCAAAAGGAATATTATTCCATTCTTGATTGGGAACGTTCGCTTAATCATGCAGATTGTAAATGTCGCCTCTTGACCTCACTCTGGGACCAAGCTCGTCACAAATATGCCCAAAAGGGTTAATATCTGGTATGAATGCGGGCCAATACAACACGTTGACGTCATTTCTGTTCAGGAATTGTAAGCAAGCCACGCAATGGCGTGGTAGCACAATTTGTTTAACGTACGGGCTCATGGCTTTCATCGACTGTTGGGTTTGCTAGGACGTCGCAAAACAGTAGGTTAACTTATACCGTTACCACGTGCTGTTCTAGAGGGCGTTTGAATACGACGTCGCATGTGAAACGGTCCGTTATTGTGTGTGTTACACGTGGTGATCAGCGACACCTCTGGTTTGTCCAAAACGTTCTTTAAGGCGATCTGTTGTATTTATGTGGCTTCCAAACGTTTTACTGACGTCAGTTAACCATGCACTCATACTCCCAAATAAGATTTACCACAATTGATACTATTGTTTTAATATTCCAAAAAGAATTAATAAATGTCAAAAACAATTGTTGTTATAAAGGATACAGAGTTTAATTTGAAAGAAATGTGCATACAACACGGTATTTCTACCGTATAGGACTATAGTAAATCACAGTAAATCTTTTAGCATTCACCAATCATTTATTATTTTTGCGTTTACTGTTATTAAATACAGTGTTTCATCCTTGTTATCAGTAATATTTTTTTCCATAAATGCATTATTTAGTAAGTAGTTAAAGGTTTATCAGTTAAAATTGATGTTTGTTATACATGTGTATGTATTGATTTTGGAATAAGAGTGTCACTTTAAGCTTTCACCCCGAGCAAGCATCACCAATGCTTTTACTCGCTTATTTTCAGTAAGTCTTGGCATTTCAATTTAACGCTTTGAAATCTGATGTGATTTTACCTTCATTAAAGGCACACAGAAATTGACCAAATAAGGTTTGGTTGACATGTAGCTTTCCAATGGGTTTCGCATGAAAATGTATCGTAATGTCATAATCGCTTTGCAATTGTAATAATGACAATTCAAATGTGTATTTGATACATTAGAAAATGCTACATATAGATAGCATACCAACGATCACTGTTTTTTTTTAAATTGGAGATATTTAAAAATAAAAATTGAACACTTTCTTCTGCAACCGAATAATATATGCGATAAGGGACGTTTTCACGGGCCGGCGGTCATGTATCCTTAGATCAAAGACAAGTGTATTTTTGCGATTATATGAAAAAGAGACCCAGACTATTTCCAACACTTGCGACCTTAATCTCTATGAAATATTCATTATAGATTAGTAGCAAATATTTTATCAAAACATCTACAATCCGTTTTACAAAGCATTATACGTGAAGATCAAGAAGTATACATACACATATATGTTTTAACATATTGCAAATAGATGATCCAATTAACTACACGGATCATTTCGACTATTCTGGACTTAAATAAAATAGAGGGAAAAAAACAAGGTCCTTCGTATGACAAATTCAGAACTTATAAAACTTATTTTATGAATAATACAATCGACGTAGGAAACGTTCAATGGGAATATTTTGGAATGTAAAAATGTTTACATTAAAGCTGAAATAAAAAAACAAGAAGAAAACTGTTGTTAAATGCTTACATTTAAGTTGAAATGAAAAAAGATAAGGGTGATACATATTGAAATAAACAAACACTAATTGTTTTAGGAAAATCTTCACTTCTTCGAAATCTTGTATACAAAGCTCAAACTATACATCATAAAGCTAAAGTGATTATTTTTTACTTTGGGGAGGATAAAGAGCTATGCTTATAACTATTCTTGGAAAGAAATTTGAAGGTTGTTTTGAGAAAGCAGATTGTTGATATTATTTGAAAACAATGGCATTGAAATGGGATATCTGTTTAATAAATACAGTCGATGCAAACAGGACACTATTATCAGTAGTATAACACATTGCCTCATATCCTCAATGTATTGAGCTCTATCAAATCTCTATCAGTACAAACAAAATAACTTTGTATTATTGCATTTGTAACCGATATAAATTCAGTTTAAACAACTGCCAGCTAGTCAAACAGAAACATCCAACTACTACTATAATGGATAATGAATTATATTAAAAACAATAAAGAATTCAATTTAAGGAGTGGATTATATATAACTCCAACTGACTTTAGATAAAAACATTTTTAATCGAATTCTATCAACAAAGATGCGAATTATATTCGTAACAAGTTCAATTATTGGATGGCAGAGGAAAATATCATTAAGACAAAACAAATCCTAACAGTTGGACGGAAACCATTAGGTCAGATGTTATATCTACAAATACTTATATCAATACAAACGTACTATATAGTGTATAGTGTCCAAAACAAACTTCTCAAAGACATGACAAATAAGTAAATATATCAAATGAATAAATAAATAATTGAGCAATTTCATGAAAATCAAAAAAAATATGGTAATAGGGATCGACGGTTACAGGAGCATATTTGCTGAAACGTTTAGTAATATTTTGTCCAAAATGATTGTGAATAATAAAGCCAAAGAGATTAAATCAAGTTATTGCATAATCTTGTGGCAACAAATTTTAATTTATTTACTTAAAGAGACGTTTTATTTTATGTGTTAATTATACAATGGACTAACAGCTGTGAACGCTTTTTTGTTTAATGTCCATCTTTGACAACTGTTATACTTGAGGTTGTTAAAAGATGAGAATATAGTAAGCGATTAAGCATTCGAGATGCAATGATGTTATTGTTGTCAATGTTGTTGTTGTTGTTGTTGTTGTTGTTGTTGTTGTTGTTGTTGTTGTTGTTGTTGTTGTTGGATTTATCATAAGAAAAGAGACAAGAAACTTTTATGACTGATTCAGTTCAACATACATTTTCGAGTAGTAAAAATATTCATTTAAAGACCTCTCCATGAACGAATGAATGCAAGTTTTATACATCTTACAAAATCGGCATGTATATTTACTGTTGCATTGAAAGATTTTCTATGATGAAAACGAAATATCTAGTATTACAATATAACAAGCTTAATATGTTTTATTCGGTTATTGTATTGCATAACCTTGCTTCCGTTCGTTATATTTAAACTACAACAACGGCCCAAGCAAATATATCTTGTTTGCAAAATAACCTGAACTACGTTTGGCAGTATTTGTACTTACATTCCGAGATGTGAGTTAACCGCTTAGTGGTACTGTAATACTGTAAAAGCAGCGTCCACCAATCAACATAAGACCCGTGTCTAAGGATGCGGACATTGGCCACTCAGATTGAAACGAAAAGCTTAGTCAACTACTTAGACCAGCTATCACAATAAATGTTCACAATAAATACGATGTAGTATTTCGTTTTCAGTGACTTCGCATATGGAAACATCTTATCCATCTTCTTCAACAAATACCAAAACACCAATAACGTCGTGCCATTCCGATACACCAAACCGGTCAACCAAATCCACCCCCTCATCTCTTGAACCTAATGGTAAGAATTCTTACAACAAAAGACAATGGAAAAAGTTAACTTATACCTTTTATTTGTACTAAACTTGTTCGTTTGCATTTTTATAAATGTTTTCTATCCGAAATATGTTAACATCCACACGTTCTTATTCCTTAGCATATGCATTTTTATGTTTTTCAAGGTATAAAGTGAATGAGTCAAATATTTTTTTTTTCATATTGCAATATGGGAAATGTAGCGACGAGCGTGGGGTTACGTGTATTTACACTTATTTAAACCCCCATGGAACTCGTATTTCAGTGTACTCTCTTGTTTGACTGACTGTTCCTAGGCGGTAAGCGCTTTATTCATTAATGAAGTTATTTTGATGGGTGTTTGCAGTTTTTTTTTAGTGTGTACGTTTATCCCTCCCATTAAGTGTCGTTTGAACCAGTACATTGTTCCTCTTAAAAGGGTACATAATTATTTGAATATTTGTGTTTTGAGCTTGTCCGCATTGTTCGCATTGTTTTATCAACAAAAGTGTATGCATTCACTAATCGGAATCAAAAACCCGTTTTGAAATAAGTACGAGTAAATGCTTAAACAACAGAACAGATACAAACTGAGTACGGCGGAACCTATTGGAGTTCATCTTTGGCAACTGCACGTGTTTTCAAAGACATCATTTCACTTTTTGTCCTCTTCCCTACATGAAATGTTTAGAGTCTAATTTATTTACATGATTGATAATCAAATATCTACATTTAATGTTAAACACTATCAGTGTTAATATATCGTCGGTAGGTAATTGAAGACGAACAAAGTGAAAGTATTACTTGTTATTAAATTCACTATTATCTATCGATTGATTTTCTTAATTTATCGTTTATGAAAGTGTCTGTAACCTATGCAAAGGAAAGTTGAATAAATGTTTGTGTGGTTGATAAACGTATGATATAATTACATTTAATCTGCTAATTTAATAAAACTGGCTACAACAGTTTAATACAATTTGGTCTGCTACGCCTTGCGTGAATCATACTTACCCCGACATGAATAGCCTTGAAATAAAAAAAGTCGATGCTTGATTGTTTATTTGAATATGATTACACTATGAATTCATACATGTTTTTTTTTGGTTTTATCGAACATTAAGCTATAATCCACTAGGTCTGCAGACTTTTATAACCGTAAATCGGAATCTACCATCGGCAGATCGACATAACCTTTTTAACATTTGTCGAATTAATGCGCGCACGGGCGTATCAACCCTTGCAGTGTTAGAAGTGCGGTGGTCAACGACCTAATGTACATCACCAATCTGCTCTTGTAGCTTTGGTGCTGCGACTTCCTAAAGTGGCTGGCTAAAATTTGCGCTGTATTGAGTATTCATAAAATATTGTGCGGTTAATACAGCGCGAAAAAGCCCTATTGCATAATTACGCAATTAAAATTATAGAACATGCAATTATTTACATATCGACGAGTTACAAAATGCAATATGAAAAGCAGAATACGCAAATAATTTCAAAATGAACGCGTATGGAATAAAAATCAATACATATATATATATATACTGGGGATCGAAAAACTATCGGTTAAAAATGAGATTCTGTGTCATCGGATTTGGACAGGTTTATTCCTCGAAAATTAACTCGGCAAAACCCGGAGAAAACATGGATCGTTAAAAAATGCAATTAAATGCGCCTCTTGCGTAAGATATCAAACCAAAATGGTTTAGATAAAATTATAATATTTCATTTTTTTCCGATAATTGGTATAGTTTCTTTTTCCAAACTTAAATTGCACGGCGGATAATCATTGGAGCCATAACATTTTGTTATGTGTTGAAAATGCTCCAACGCGTCTTCCGTTATAGTGCCAATGAGTGGAATATGGATGTAAACAATGAGTATGGTTTCTTATTTTTCATTTTTAGAGGTTAATACGAGTAAATTTAAAAAAAAAAATGGAGAATGTAGTTCCACATAGGAATGGCCATGAGTTGTTCTTAATGTAAAAGTTCTGAATAAAATTTAATATCTGATCGTCTAGAACTTGCATAACTTGCTAGATGTTAGTGTTGACAACGTAAAAATCTGGATTTTCGTAAGAAGTGTTCTCGTACCTTAGGTTTAAGCATTTTCTTTACATGTATGTGGCGTTTTTATTGACAAATGGTTGCCGCGTTACAAATTTTAGAACACTTCTTACGAAAATCCAGATTTTTACGTTGTCAACACTAACATCTAGCAAGTTATGCAAGTTCTAGACGATCAGATATTAAATTTTATTCAGAACTTTTACATTTAGAACAACTCATAGCCATTCCTATGTGGAACTACATTCTCCAATTTTTAAATTTACTCGTAAACCCCTAAAAATGAAAAATAAGAAACCATACTCACTGTTTACATCCATATTCCACTCATTGGCACTATAACGGAAGACGCGTTGGAGCATTTTCAACACATAACAAAATGTTATGGCTCCAATGATTACCCGCCATGAATTGGCTTTAACTTGATATTTTTTATTAAGATTGTGTGTATGTATTTACACAAAATAAATGGTTATGCCCCTGTGTCGCATCAAACCATTTGTTTGTGTAAGAACATACTAACAACCTTTAACCATTACTAAATGCATTACCGTTTTACTATTGAATTCAATTACCGTCAAAAAGCACAAAGAAAGTGGCCAAACAAAGTTTGGTTGACATGTAGAATTTCCATGGGTTGCACATGCAAAATATATCGTAATATCATAATCGCTGTACAATCGAAATTACTCCAATTCAAACGGATATTTGATGCGCTTGAGAAATGATGCATGTAGATAGTATACCAAATTTCAGACTGATCTTAGATTTGAAATCGGAGTTATTAAAGAATAAAAAGTGAATACTTATTTTTGCAACCGAAGATATCATTAGCTGAAAGGAAAGATGTATATCCGCAATTATAAATAAGAGACACAGAGAATCTCCAAAACTGTCAACCATTATGTTTATTAATTATTAGTTATAGAATAGCAGCAAATGTTTCAGCAAAACGTATACAGTCCGTTCTTCAAAGCATTATAGGTCAAGATAAAGAATGATACATTAGACATATGTATTTATGTTTTAACATAAGGCAAATGGATGACCTGATTAACTGCACAGATCATTCGACTATTCTTGACTGAAATTAATCAGGGAACAAACCAAGGTCCTTCGAATGACAAAGTCAGAAGTTATGAAACTAATATTGTGAATAATACAAATTAACGTAGTAAACGTTCAGTTGGTATATTTTGGAAATGATAAAAATGGATGATTATTTTTAAGCTGGAATGTAAATTAAGAAACAGGTATATTGGAATATACAAAAACTTTCTTTGGCTGTTAACAGTTAGAGAATATTTACTTTTTGAAAATGTGTATACCAAGCTCAAAACATTGTAATGCCTGATTTAATTATTAAGACTATAAATTCGTGTGTTTTCTTTTAATTTCTTTGATGATGATAAAGAGGTAAGCGTATAAACTGTTCTTGTGAACAAATATGAAGGTGGTCTAGAAATGGAAGAGTGTGGGTCTTATTTGAAAACAATGGCATGGAAATAAACTGAACATGTTTCTGACAAATACAGTCGATGCAAATTATTATCAGTAATATTAGACCTTTGGGAAGATTTTTCTTAGATTCCATATGAATTAAGGCTCTATTAATTAAATCATCTCTTCCTATCAGGACAATGGCCACTCATATTCAAACGAACAGATAATTCAAGTACTTAGGTCATCTATCACATTAAACGAACCCCAAAAATACCCAATAGTATTTCCTTTTCAGTGACTTCACATATGGAAACATCTTATCCATCATCTTCGTATTCTTCAACAAATGCCACAATATCGATAACGTCGTGGCATTCAAATACACGGTCAACTAGTGTTCAACTATCCGATACAACAACACCATCAGTAGAAACAAAATCTACCCCCTCATCTCTTACACCTAATGGTAAGATTTCTTACAAATAATGTGTTCGTTTTCATTATCTAGAATGTTATATATCCGAAATAAGTCCAGATGTCCTTATTCCTTAGCATATCCCTTTTTATAAATTCCAATGTATTAAGTCTAACAGCATCTTTGTATTGCAATATTGAGGAATGTTGTGACAAGTGTGTGGTTAAGTGCATGTAAACTTATTGAAACCCCCATTGAACTCGTACGTTAGTGAACTCTTGTTTGACTGACTGTTCCTAGGCCGTAATCGAATCATTTATTAATGAAGCTATTTTGATGCCTGTTTGCACTTGTTTAGTGTGTTCGTTTGTCCCTCACGTTAAGTGTCGTTTGAACCAGTACATTGGTCCTCTTAAAAGGGTACATAACTATTTGAACATTTGTGTTTTGAGCTTGTCCTGTTATTTGCATTGTAGTGTCAACAAACGTGTATGCATTTGCTTATCGGAATCAAAACCCCCGTTTTGAAATGAGCACGTGCTAAAATAATAGAACGGGTACAAACTAAGTATAGCGGAACCTTTTGGAGTTCATCTTTGGCAAGGGCATGTGTTTTTAAAGACTTCATGATTTTTTTTTTGTGTTTCTCTCTTCTTTTTCTTACATGAAATGTTTAGAGTCTAGCATATTCACATTATTAAAAATCAAATATCTACATTTGATGTAAATCTGCATTAGTGTTGATATCTCGTCGGTAGGTAATGGAAGACGTACAAAGGGAAGTTTTTAATTCACTGTCATCAAATGATTGATTTTCTATATTTATTGTTTACGAAAGTGCCTATAAATTATACGACGGAAAGTTGAGTAAATGGAAATATGCCTAATAAACGTATGATAGTATTACCATTGTGTGAATATAATACCTTTAGCAACATTTTAAAACAATTTGGTCTGCTACGCCTTGCGTGATTCTTACTTACCCCGACATGAATAGTTTAAATTTAAAGCAATGGTCAATGCTTAATGTTTGATTTAAATATGATTCAGCTGTGAATTAAGCTATGGTTGTTTAGGTTGTATCGATCATTAAGCTGTAGCCCGCTAGCCGCTTATCGTAAATCGCAATCTACAAAGGCAGATCGACATAACATTTTTACTATTTGTCGAATTAATTTGTAAAAAGAGACCTTAAACATAAACTTAATTAACATGCCCAATGCATTTTATTTGATGTATTTGGTTAAGCGGCCATACCGTGGTAGTAATTAAATACGACTCAGTCATGTTTGAAGTGAAGATTAGATTTTACCATGGTTTTGATTAAATTGAGTATCAGCATAACACTCTAAAATTATTTGCGAAGGAATTCATAAGCATGCATATACTATATTTAGGTGTTGTTATTTTATTTTAAACTGAAATGACTCTATTTACAAAACGTAGCAGGCAAAAAGCATTTCAGCGCTTTGATTTTTTTTAATTTTTTCTTTAAGGGTCAGCCCCTGTTGCCGTTATAGCCGGATCTGTCGGTGGTGTGGTCATGGTTGTAATAGCAAGTATTGGGCTACTGATCTTTTACAGGTAGATTCCCTTGGTCCCAAAAAGTGTATTTCAATGTTAATTTAAAGCTTTCCAGATACATAAATTTTAAGCATATTTAAAGGATATCCCGTGGGAATTAAATTTGGAAATAGTGAAGTGATGTATATCGAAAATAGAGATTAAAGGTAGATTTCCCTGTAAAGGTATGGAAGTCTTGAATAAGATATTCGAGCATATTATTTTTAAAAAAAACAACAACACTACTTGTAAAATGAATATTACAACATTTAGCTACAATTACTTTGATGCTTTGTCTGATAATTTGGTGTAACATTTATTTTCAAACTTAAGTAAGGGCATGCACATTTGTTGAACCTAATCATGACATGTTCATGGTCATAGATTCCAAAGCATGGCTATATTTTGAATTGTTTTAATCATTTTTTGTGCACTACATAGGTTTCATCCTTAACAAAGGTATTATTACAACAGTCGGAAGTGTTTACATTTCAACTAAAATCCAATATACTTTCACTAAATTTCAAAGCTTCCATCTATCATCATGAAAATAAAACAAGTCAACATACTATATATAAACGGATCTCCTTGTTTGCATGTGAATGAAACCTTATGTACGTCAACTGGTGTATATAGGAAGTGGGTTTTGACGCATTATGTGTTTTAACGTAAATTTTATGAAGAAATAATTCATTATATAAGAGATTCGTGTAGCAATAACGTTGACAAGAAGTAAAATCGTCAATACATTTAACACATTTTCTTGTTTAAGTTTGGAATCTGAATAAAGAAAATCAGGTCGCTGAGCATACATCTAATTCATTTTGTCATTTTATTCAATTACTCTATGATAAGTAAGACCGTATGCTATTTGGTTATGTGAAAGTATATTTATTTTAAAATAATTTTAGAAAAAGGAAAATTCAGAAAGAAAATAACGACAAGGAAAGAAACAGTAGGATCCATTCAAACCAAGCCTACTACGTGAATGACACCGTTTCATCGTCTAGCAAAGACAGTGGACTTGTCAAGCATAATGACCTTGTGGTAGACGAAATGGTGGCCGGCGAATACAACAGATCGCGGCAACACATTCCAGATACCAACACATCACAAGATAACGCCTACGCTCACATTGGACTATCTACAGCCGTTGATTTTACTTATTCACACATTCCAAAACCTAAAGGCGCGTTGTTTGACAACACTTACTCCCACATAGCTAATGGCAAACCGGTTGAGACATTGGAAACCGAGGACACAAATACAACCTATAACCACTTGGAAGAGTTTTGTTTAAGAAAAAATACAGACAAAAAAGAAGAATCATGTGACGACACATACAACCATGCACAAATTGATCCTACCCATCCTAAGGCAGAAAAGGAAGATCGATATAATACATATTCGCACATTAACCAGGCTGGATTAAACGGACAGAAACCAAACCCTGATAAACAACGCGCTGATGCGCAGAAACCAACAAAGGCAACTCAGATGAATAAAGAAACAACAATCGCTGCAAAAGGAAAAAAACATCATCGCGACGCTCAAAATGGCAAAAGTTCTATGACATCTGCTGAAAGTGATAACAAAGCCGAAGTACACACTTATTGTGTTCTGGAACCGAATGCTAACCAGCGTTCTAAACAAGCTGTATACGACTACGCAGTAGTAGCAATGCCAGAGAAAGACCATACAGAGTTCAAGGTTGTGGACGCGCCGACAGATCTAACGCATGAGTACTTTGTCCTTGAGCATACTAACTGAGCTGTGACATATCAATTATGAATGTTCCGCAACGACAGTGCAATGCAAATGGATTTATCGCATGTGTAACAAGAAAATCTGAACAGTACTGTAAAGGGAGAACGGGAGATTGCATAAATGAGACGTGTGCTCACTTTAACATCATTAATTGTGTTTGACACTTGTCTATAAACATTTTTAGGTTAACAGTTTTGAAAAATGAAGAACGAAAACTAATATTGACATTATATCTACATGTATATCGAAAACAAAATTTACACTTCATATGAGCACATTGTAATGTTTACACATATATGTATTGATGTTACGGCAAAGTTTGTCGATCAAAGTCTGTCGATCAATCAAGTTCATGATTTATATACCTAACCAGTTGTACTATTCATATTCACTGCCCTTTCTTTGATAATGCTACTCTAAATATTTACCAAATGTAAACAAACTATAAATACGTTTTAAATAAAGTCCCATAAACTTACACCTGTACAATCACTGGCACATTATTTGGCTAAAAAGTAAGGCTAAAACTGTAAATATCCTCCACGAGGGTAACATGACGTCATGAACACAACGCCCGTTGGTGTAGAAATGCGTTGCTAATAATGCATCCGTGGAGAAAACCAACATTAGTCTAATAATGCATCCGTGGAGAAAACCAACATTAGTCTAATAATGCATCCGTGGAGAAAACCAACATTAGTCGAATAATGCATCCGTGGAGAAAACCAACATTAGTCGAATAATGCATCCGTGGAGAAAACCAACATTAGTCTAATAATGCATCCGTGGAGAAAACCAACAATAGTCTAATAATGCATCCGTGGAGAAAAACAACATTAGTCGAAACGCCAAGAGCATGTAAGGGCTTAGAATACTGACGCTTGGAAGGCATGCACAACATGAGCCACAACAGGCCGACTAAAGTAGCCAAGCTAAAATTCGCAGGCAAGTACTGTCAAAGTTCAACTCAAAACACTCTTAAGAATTCACATTTCATAAATTATATTCGGGAAAAAATAGTATAACTCGTTTGACAAGGACGGTTCTAGCATATGTGAAACACACACTCATGCACATTTAGTATTTCTATCTATTTTTCTTTGCACACGCAATAAATAAGAAACATTGACAGCACCGGCTGAATATGCACGAGTACTATGAATAAATCAGTTTCGATAAAGTCTCCAATCCGCCATTTTTATAATTAAAAGATCTAACTTTTTGGGCGTGAATGAAAAGCCTTGGTATTCATAAATAAGTTTGTGACTTTACTATGTTTAGAATGTAATACCAACCTTCTCCGATACACAATAAATCGTACTTTAGTTATATTTATTGATTAATAAATAAAAATGCCCACGCAAGAGCACTGGTCAACATAAAAGGGGTAATATTTTATCTTGTTGACACTATGAAATGCATTTGATATACAGGGGCTGGCGGGTGTAACGATGCTAAGATGAGTGACTGTCAATTACTTAAACAATCAATGAATCGTCGATTTATGTCTTTACTCATAAGGAGGAGATTATACCACGGGCAATCCATAATAATTTGAAGATCGCCCGTCATTTTGACAGAGCCACCCGTTGTAAACAACCGCACGCATTTAGGAATATTGAACACAGCAGGATGAGGCTGGCTCTTTACTGTGTAGTTTTATTTGCCGGTGAGTGTTTTACCTATATGATAATCTATATAAGTATACCTTCAACAGCTTGGAATAAAAAAGAACAGTTTTAAGACAATGTCAACATGTTTTTTTCTTTCTCATTTGAAAGTACTATATGCCTTATCATGGCAACGGCAGCAGTTATTTCATTCAAAATCAATAATAATAATAATAATAATAATAATAATAATAATAATAATAATAATAATAATAATAATAGTAATAATAATAATAATAATAATGATAATAATAATAATAATGATGATGATAATAATAATAATAATAATAATAATAATAATAATAATAATAATAATAATAATAATAATAATAATAGTAATAATAATAATAATAATAATAATAATAGTAAAAAATACAAAAAAAATCCTTTGTAATTTCCACTGTAACCCTCCGTTTAACCGTATGTTTCCAGCCAAATCACATGCGACAAATTGCAATGGAAACAGCCAAAACCAGGCGTGTCGTAAGTAATCATTGATTGCGTTCTTCATACAGAAATATTTTCTTTTTGTGAAATAAGGTAAATTGTTTTTATTATTTAAAATACACTTTAAATGTTTTTATATGTGCATCCGTAATCCTGTTAGATAAGTAATACATGGAGCATCAAGTGTATATTGCAGCTGAAACGATGATATCTTTGCTGAAAACATGTTTGAAAATTATTCTATTGTACTAATTAAGGTATATTTGAGTGAATATTTCGTTAAACGATTTAAACATTTGGAAAATTGATAAAAAATGGCAAGACCTTGATAATTAAACGCAAAGGAAAATATCTCCGACGCATCATAGTCAAAACTGCATGTTTAAGATGTCAATATTTTCCTGATACTATACTTGTACTTTTCAAAGTGTACTATATTTTACTGCAAGACGTTATATGCCTACTAAAACACATAATTTTAAAGTGACACTCTTATTCAAAATCAATCCATACACATGTATAACAAACAAACAAACAAATTGACTGATAAATCTTAGACTTCTTCCTAAATAACGCATAAATGAAAAATATTAACTACTGATAACAAGATTGTTACCGTGAATTTAATAGCAGAAAGCGCAAAAATATTAAATGATTGGTGAATGCTAAAATATTAACTGTGATATACTACAGTCTTATACGGTAGAAATACCTTGTTTTATGCTCATTTCCTTTAAAATAAATTCGATCTTCTTTATAAAAATCACTGTTTTTGACATTTATTCATCCTTTTTGGAATATATAGCAAAACATTATTTTAAATTGTGGTAAATCTTATTTGAGAGTAAGAGTGCGTATTTAATGGAGGTTTCCAAACTTTGAACGGTCTAAAACGAAGACCATGGTTTGAGATGAACTGATCATATATTAAAGTCTACCGGGCTTGTCCCCTGAGTTTCCCTTTTATATTTTTACAATTAAAGCCATCGTGTCTTGGTTTATTGTTATTATCGCTGAAATTAATTATAATTTATATCTGTAGACAAGTGTGATTCCAATCCATGTATAAATGGAGGAACGTGCAGCAACATTGCAGACGATTACACGTGCGATTGTGTGTCCGGATTTACAGGAAAGAGCTGCGAAACAAGTGAGGAGGGTTGTACTATATTACATCAGTCGAGTGTTTGTTTTACTTAAGTAACATACTATAAAGTCGGTATAAACTCCAAAAAAAAGTAATAGTAAATAGCATAGCGCTTAGCAAACAGTACCTGGGCAGTGCCCGAAATAGACTGGAGAGATAACTAGAGAAATATTAAACATTTTTAAATGAAATTCCACAAACAGAAATTAAGCTCCTGTTTCTAAAACAAATGCGATACAAGTATATTCAGAATGAAAAATTATCAATGTTGTGTAGTGAAAAATCGGGAATCACCGTTGTATGCGCTTAATTTAGTTTAAACAAAAAGAATCAGTTTTGATGCATTTTTAATTGCGATAAATACATGTAGTTTATTTATTTATTTATTTATTTATTTATTTATTTTTTTTGGGGGGGGAGGGGCTAAAAATGTAAAAAAAAGGCTAAGAGAAGTCATTAGGATATACATACAAACAAAAAAGTTTACATTACTTAATCATAATGGACCTTTCAGGCTCATGTATTTTGAAAAAAAAAACTGTGTATGCCTGTGTACAATTTGTACAGTATAACTTTGTTTTGGTTAATATTATAACAGCATAAAGTTAGCGGTACCAGTCGGCGAGTAGTTTTCGGACACTAGTTGTTCTCGGACACTCGCGATTTTCGCCTCAGTTTGGGAGTTACATTCCACTTTAAAATATATTAAATAAAAAAAATCACTTCAGCGCATGTTTCCCGGTTTTGTTGATCATTTAAGGGAGATCCGAGAACTACTTCTGTCGGACTAAAATTTAACTCCTTTTGAGCAGCTCATTCGGAGCCTGTGAGAATGGACTGAAGTTGTTTAATGTCACTTGATTTTGCATAATTTTAACAGAAGAAGAGCTGAAGTTTGTTTTAAACACTGGAATATCATATATCTTTTAAAATAAGGATACTTGATCGATAAAACCTCTAAAGGTGTGCCAGAACTACTCGCCTACTGGTAATTCTGACCGTTATCCAAATGTTCCGTCGTTTCTAGATCAGTGTATACTTGCATTTTAAGCAATTTCGCTATATTTTGTTTAATATACTTATTACTCTTTCATTTAAGATATCAACGAATGTTTGTCTAATCCCTGCCGTAATAACGGCGTGTGCTCCGACCAAATCAACTCCTATACTTGTGCATGCGCTCCAGGTTATACAGGGGACGATTGTGAAACAGGTAAATCATTTATGGAGATCATGTTAACTTTTAAGTAAATGTGAAACAATATTCTTTTTACACTTTTTACACTTTTTCTGTCCTACTCTTTTCATTAACCATTCTAATGCCATTGTTTTAATTCATGTGCAAACGCAATGAAAAGTTCAAGGATCTATGATACTGATTGTGCCTCGAAATACCTCGAAAGTAACCTGTGTCTCAATTCAAAGTCTCAGTTTTTGAGTTTAACCCCGATATGTGTAGGTTTGAGAACACTTTTTTATGTATTCGAATAAATGTAAATTAAAACGACCGACATTACCAACTGTTTATTGCAGAAATAGACGAGTGCTCATCAAATCCCTGCTCTAACAATGGCCAGTGTACCGATCACGTGAACCACTTCACCTGCACATGCGCATTAGGTTATACTGGGACAACATGTGTAACTGGTAAACATTTTCTACATATTAATAAAACAGTATTTCTAGTCCAAACATATATGGCAGTCGATGACAAAGGTATTGCCACTCAAAAATGTTTATTCAGATTACTTCCGGTACACATAACACGAGTATATACCGTTCCAAGATATGGACATGAATGAATGGTTTGTCTGTATGGAGGCTATTCGTTGCCACAAGTCCAGACGTGTATGTGTGTATTTTAAGTATGTGTCATTGATGATTTACCAATTTACATTTTACAACCGCCAACTCATCGGTTGTATGTTAACATTTTACACTGCACATTTTCATTTTTCATTGTACCGATTGGAGTTTTAGTCTCGTTGCATCTATTCAACAGACGATTCAGTCGTGTTTATAAAGTTGTGTATGTTAAACACACGTCATTCTGTGAAAGTCACATGCCGAGTTTTACATTGTGGTGTGTAGAAGACATATTTCAGTTCGTAGTTCTACAAAGTACATTGTAAGGTGGTGACTTTTCATTCGCAGTTGAACATGTTTACGAGATGAATTTAATTTTATTTATAGATAGCTCCGCCTTAACCATGTCTTAACTCCGCCTTAACCATGTCTTAACTCCTCCTTACGTCTTTCGGATATTTCCGCTATCACTCGGCTCTATTTAAACCAATTATGGATACTTTGGACCATGGACATTGCGAACCTTATTATGGACATTACGACTCATCTATATTATGACACTATGGACTATGATTTGGAAACAGGATGGATTATAAATTATTTCATGTCGAATAAAATGTTGTTAAATATTACAACATGTTTGTGTCTATATAATAGTAATTAATACGCACATGTGACATGAAATGAGATGTGTGCAAAATGACACTTGACTCAAACACAACAAAATGTAAGTCATTAGCATTAAATTATACTTCAAAAATGAAAAGTCCCATTGTCTTATTTTTCTTTTAAAGCTGCACTCTCACAGATTGACCGTGTTGACAACTATTTTTATTTTTTGTTTTGGAATTAGCCAATTTTTGCGTAAATGTCTAGATACCAGTGGACTGCTGACAAAAGATCAGATACAGTTTTTCAGTTTTACGTTCGCAAATTGATGTTTTATGGCTAAAAGTGATACTACAGTAACGTTTTAAGAAAAATGAAAAATGTCGGCAGTTTTCCAAACAATTTAGATCTGTTTTATTGTGAGTAATCTTATTATTTGTATAGAAAGCATTGCTGCCAAAATCAGCCGAGTCTGGGACAAAAAAAGGTTGTCAAAACTGTCAATCTGTGAGAGTGCAGCTTTAAATTACTATAAACACTATTTTAAATTCTACCATTAGAGGACACTTTCTTGCCTTTTTGCAATGTTTAAGATTGCAAGTAATATTAGATAATTTAAAATTTACGAAGAAAAAAATCTAAATTTTCATTAAGTTGAAATTATTCACCAAGATGCCCCAGAGGTTTCTTACCTGGTAGCTGGAACTGTATGGATAAAATACACTAAGATTACAACTCGTACATTATACTGTAACGAATATTATTTTATAGGTAATTAATAAAGTATTTTAATGATGAAGTCAATTTATTGCTAATAAACAATTATTACTTGCTGCTACCTTTTATACCCCACCCACCCACACTCAACAGTCAGGGCTTTTTTCACATTTAGGTGAAGCGGACCTAGCCCTTTTGGAGGGGAAAAATCTCGCGTTTGTTTTTCTAATCTAAGACTCACGATATCTATTTTTTCATCTTGAAATCCCCCACATGATTGTTATGGTTCACAGTGGCAGATCCCGTAATTCATAACTGGGGGACACAAGTGGGTTGGAGGGCTGTTCTTCCATCCACATGGATATTTTGTTTTAATGATGTATTGAAATTACACGTTTACATCATACATGCTTATTAAGATAGTAAATGTATAACATCAGACAAAACTAGGTGGATATCATTATGATGTCTATCAAAAGTTACGTTTATTAATATGTTTAAAATGTGGGAAGTGGGGTTTAGGGGTACTCCCCCTAGAATATTTTTTTTATATTTTTAGTCTGAATTGGTGCATTATGGCGTAATTAAGTACTTTTTTTCTGAGAAATATTGACAAAAAAATAACCTTTAAGTTTACTTGCGGGCAAACTGGGGGGACACAGGCCCTACTGCCCCCCCCCCACACACACACTGAACGACCCGCCCATGGTCCACTTGTAAACTAAATAAATGAACAAGTTTTGCTTGCTTGGGTATATAAGTAAAAAAAAAACTGACAGTGGCAGTATAAATCTGGGTCCGTGAGCCCAGCTCAGATACACCCAACTGCAATTGACTAAATAATATGGTGATTTATAACCCATTTAGGAACATTGATCGTCAAAATAAAATAAAAGATGAAGTTTATTTTAGTTTTTATTGTGAAATAAAGAGAGTACTCGGACTTACAACCGGGAATTTACAGGAGGTAGGCGAAGATGTTATCTCCCTTGCTTGATTCGACGGAAATAAACTAAAAAAAATCTGATTCGTTAGCTCCGCCCATTCACCTTCGTTTCTTTCGGTGACATTTACCATATAAGGTATAGGCGAAATCGTCTATCCTTGTAATTCTGAACTTGTCAATTCACTTTTGTAAACCTGGACTTGTTGGACTGCAAATGTTCATTTTACGAATGCGAGTGTCGACTGTAGGATTGCAGTTTTACATATATGCATGATTCGGCTTTCTAAATTACATCATCATATTGTTAAAGGCAAGTTATACGATCTGTGTTTTTGTGAGTTTATACCGGGTCGATCTGACAAATATACATTTTGACTACTATAATGACAAATGACAAATCAATACGGAAAAACTGACGAATAGAAACAACAAATAGCACGTCTACATTGACAAATGTAAGAGATATTTAGTACGATTACAAAGCACATTGTGGGAATTACACGTCTGGACTTTTGGCAACGAATAGCCTCCATATGTCTGTGCCTTTTGTTTGTGGCGTGTCTCTTGTTCAATGTATGTTAGGCTTTGTGTCTTTTAGCATGGTCTTGTTGGTTTACATTGTATTATGGCATAAACGATATGCACACCTTCGCATTTCTATCAAGTGGTAAGACAAAAGAGGTGGGGCAAGAAGAATGTGTAGTAGGACATTCCCCGCCATTTTAGCTGTCACATCCCGTTTAGTAGTAAGAGCAACAAAATATTGTTTAACTATGGTAAAGAAACCAAAAAACATCATTGCGTAGCTATCCTTAACTCTATTGTAGAGATAGATGAATGTTCCTCAAATCCATGTCTACATGAAGGAACGTGTGAGGATCGCTTGAATGGATACTCCTGCCTTTGCCGTACAGGGTTCGTGGGCTACAATTGTGAATCAGGTATTCGGTGTTTTTGTGTACATGTTTTCCATTATGATAAACAAATAATCTATTAAATATCCATACATATGAAGTTCGTGATTAGATTAATAATCCATTGACAAAACTCTTGTAAAATAAGAAAAGTAATTAAATACTATTATAATTGTAATGTTTCATTGATAAAACCTGAGTAATGTATCAAAATACTTTATAAGAAGAGCTCGATACCAGATGGTCCGCGGTAAATACATTATATCCACAAGTATTATGAGGCCGTTTAGCGCATAATGGTCCACCAGTTTACAGTGTGTATATTTATTTAGGGATGGAAACCGGATACCAAATCGGTATCCGGATATTCGTATCAAGTATTCGAATACTATCCGGATACTCGTATCAAATTGTTTTCATAGTAACTTACTATGAAAACAATTTGACACGAGTATCCGGATAGTATTCGTATCAAATTGTTTTCATAGTAAGCATACATGCCATATCCCCCGGTGGGGGAAAAAATCCCCCGGAATTTCGATCCATCCCCCGGTCTCCCGGCGGGAGATAAAAAATCCCCCGGAATTTATAAGAATTTTTTTTTTTTTTTTTAGAAATTTTACATCAGGCAATAATGACAAAGTAAGTGAAACCACAGTATGTGAGTGAAACTGAATGCAAAGAAACAACTCCACGAGGGTGAAATGCCTAAAGGAAACTTACAACAAGTGATCAATTAATTAGTAGTAATTATCAAAGGCAAAGAAATATTACTATTTTGGAAGGAAGAAATTAATTGTTTATTCTATTCTCTTATTGTCTGAAAGTCATCAAGCTGATAGAATTAAGCACATTTTTTTTAAAAGACTTTGGAGGAAGGTAAATTTAATTTAATTGTCTCGAAAACATATTTTTCCAATGACATATTTTGTTCTGCAAGTACATTACAGTATGACATGACAGTGTATCATAAGAATGTGATAAATCATGACATAAAATAATTCTGTATAATGAAAAAGTTAAGAGGTTTTCAAAGCAAACTATATGTGAATACATTTTTTCGTACTTGCGTCTAAAAATACTTTAAAATTTCGCCAACTTAGACCTGCTAAAAAAATCCCCCTGAATACAACCGAAATCCCCCTGAATTTTCAGCCTTTTGAACAAATCCCCCTGAATGGTCTCCAGAAAATATGGCATGTATGAGTAAGTAAATTTCCTATTATATGTCACCAACCTGTTATTTGACATAATTGTCCACTTAATTTATAAATCGTCATATGGCAATTTCACTTTTTCATTCATTCTTTCTCAGTCTTAATTAATTATAATGTTATAATCAAAGCTAAACAACTCATTTTACGTCATTAAACTCATGATGAATACCACATAAACACCTCGCGAATTTGATAGTCACTTCGGCCGAGGTGGTTGCTTGGTTACTGCCACGTGCTTTCGAGTTTGTTATTTATCAGTAGGTTTCATGTTAAATGACGCTTTGATTATTTGATAGTCGATTGTAATTTTATTTCATTACATTGTTTGATTTAATGCAATACCTACAATTTCTGCGGTGTTTTGTAATGAAGGATATAATTGCGGAAAAGATAAGAAGACAAAAAGACAATCTGATTTTTCTTTATTTACATGCGTGTACTTTTTTATTTATCAATAAACTAAACATGGATTAATGATCAATCCGTTTAATATCAACTAGTGCCAATTAGTGTCAATTAAGCACATCTGTGATCATAAAACAACACTTGTCATTGTAAACAAGGTCATAGAACTTCACAGAGTGCTGCACAAGGACACAATATCACGCCTTGTGCAAACACCCAACTAGTCCTTAGCAGACGATTTGTGACACATACCCGCTTCGCGGCAGACACTGTTGATCACCTGAAATATTTCATCTGAAAAGTTTTATAACAATTGCTATGTCTCTGCTAAGCTATTTCATTGAAATTTTAATTCTTAACGAATATTTGAATACCCATTTTGGTATCCGAATACTTGCGTGATATCCGGATATCCGGATACTCGGATATTTGCTTCCATCCCTAATATTTAGCATTGTAAAGTCAAGTGATTAGTACAGATACATATACAGACGCTATTTTTTTTACTTGACTTGGATTTACGTGGTAGACAACCCCAGTATATTTCGAACGGGAAATCTTTTTTTTTTATCTGATATCTAGTCCCTTTAAATCCCAAACTATATAACGTTTAAAGCGACGGGAGACACACGTCTTTTCAGAGTAACTAGCCTTTACAATGATATTGATGCATGTTTTTAAGCATACAACTTTGACCATGCAAGCTATTTTATATTACAGTGATGGAAACAACGACATATGACGTTGCGAGTAGTGAACATTCTTCCCATAGTACATCTGAATCAATGCAACATTCAACTTCAAAAAGCACACTGGAAGACATCCAATCTACGTCGATGAAAGAACCTACAACATTTACGACAAAGTCGGCTACACAAACCACGTTGATTGCGTCCCACGAAACGTTATCTCACAGTCGTAGCAGTTCTTCGAAACCATCGCAAGAAACAACAACTCACAAGTCATATCAAACAACTGTTGAAGAAGAACTAACAAAAGAAAGAACAACTCATTCGTCATATCAAACAACATCAATGACATCAGTTAAAGACGACACAACACAACAATCAACAACTCGTCCATCATATCCAATAACAACTATAAAGGAACAAACAGAAGAAACGACATCTCGCCCGCCATATCCAACAACATCGAAAGAGGAACAAACAGAAGAAACGACATCTCGCCCATCATATCCAACAACATCGAAAGAGGAACAAACAGAAAAACCAACATCTCGCCCATCATATCCAACAACATCAAAAGAGGAACAAACAGAGGAAACGACAACTCACCCGTCATATCCAACAACATCTAAAGAGGAACAAACGGAGGTAACGACAACTCACCCGTCATATCCAACAACATCTAAAGAGGAACAAACGGAGGAAACGACAACTCGCCCGTCATATCCCACAACATCTAAAGAGGAACAAACGGAGGAAACGACATCTCACCCGTCATATCCAACAACATCTAAAGAGGAACAAACAGACGAAACGACATCTCGCCCGTCATATCCAACAACATCTAAAGAGGAACAAACAGAGGAAACGACAACTCACCCGTCATATCCAACAACATCTAAAGAGGAACAAACAGAGGTAACGACAACTCACCCATCATATCCAACAACATCTAAAGAGGAACAAACAGAGGAAACGACAACTCACCCGTCATATCCAACAACATCTAAAGAGGAACAAACGGAGGTAACGACAACTCACCCGTCATATCCAACAACGTCTAAAGAGGAACAAACGGAGGAAACGACAACTCGCCCGTCATATCCCACAACATCTAAAGAGGAACAAACGGAGGAAACGACATCTCACCCGTCATATCCAACAACATCTAAAGAGGAACAAACAGACGAAACGACATCTCGCCCGTCATATCCAACAACATCTAAAGAGGAACAAACAGAGGAAACGACAACTCACCCGTCATATCCAACAACATCTAAAGAGGAACAAACAGAGGTAACGACAACTCACCCATCATATCCAACAACATCTAAAGAGGAACAAACAGAGGAAACGACAACTCACCCGTCATATCCAACAACATCTAAAGAGGAACAAACGGAGGTAACGACAACTCACCCGTCATATCCAACAACGTCTAAAGAGGAACAAACGGAGAAAACGACAACTCACCCGTCATATCTAACAACATTTCAAGAGGAACAAACGGAGGAAACGACAACTCACCCGTCATATCCCACAACATCTAAAGAGGAACAAACGGAGGAAACGACATCTCGCCCGTCATATCCCACAACATCTAAAGAGGAACAAACGGAGGTAACGACAACTCGCCCGTCATATCCAACAACATCTAAAGAGGAACAAACGGAGGAAACAACAACTCACCCATCATATCCAACAACATCTAAAGAGGAACAAACGGAGGGAACGATATCTCGCCCGTCATATCCAACAACATCTAAATGGGAACAAGCGGGGGAAACAACAATTCACCCACCATATCCAACAACAATTCAAGATGAACAAACGGAGGGAACAACAACTCGCCCATCATATCCAACAACATCTCAAGAGGAACAGACGGAGGGAACAACATCTCGCCCGTCATATCCAACAACATCTAAAGAGGAACAAACGGTGGAAACGACAACTCACCCGTCATATCCAACAACATCTAAAGAGGAACAAACGGAGGTAACGACAACTCGCCCGTCATATCCAACAACATCTAAAGAGGAACAAACGGAGGTAACGACAACTCGCCCGTCATATCCCACAACATCTAAAGATGAACAAACGGAGGGAACGACAACTCACACGTCATATCCATCAACATCTAAAGAGGAACTTACCGAGCAAACAACAACTAATTCGTCTCATCCAACAGAATCAATGACCTCAACAAAGGAAGTCAACAATATTACAACCTTAACCAATCCAACCATCATATGGCAAACAACGACTCCAACAACTCCAAATGTTGACACAAGTACCGGCACTGCAACTACCATATTACCTGTAACAATAACTACATCTTCAATCTTTACTACATCAGAGAGTACGGATTTCAAACCCACGACGACTTATCAGTCAATAGCAGCATCAACAGCTACAGCACATGGCTCAATCATGCACACAAGCACAACAACGGGACAAAACGAACTTTCAGTAACTCAGCAAAACACTACACAATTACAGACAACAATGTCCGAAGGCACAACTCTGAAGGAAATAACGACGAGGATGACAGTGCTCCAAGGTACTTCAGATAATTTCACAGTGAGTGCAACGACCCAGTCAGAGTTAACGACGGAGAACAGTACAGTGACGGGATTTGCAAATTTCACAACAGAAATGTCTGGCGCATCTGCACAAAATAAAGGTACCTACATAATTACAAACAATATGTGTATTTAAGATATGTTTGATTATTATGATACATCTTGCTATATGTCAGCTTATCTATAACTAGTATCAATGGCTATCTAATAAGGTTTGATTCTCGTTGCCCGAGCAATGTGACAGTTCTTGTGAGATGATAAGAAGCCTGCCTAAATTTTACATTAATCACAGTTTATGGATATTGATTCAATTTCAAACTATGCAAATTATTACAATTAAGGAAATAAAAGGTTTTGTGTTTTTACTTAAATGAAACGGGGATTTCAGAAAATCCACTTTCATTACGTCACCTGTTGTAATGAAAAAAGCAAACGCGTCTATGCGGTGCTGGTCATGCGAAATAAATCCTTGATCTTATCTTATAAACGTTTATTACAGACGATGGAGAAAGTTTTCCTCTTTGGGCGACAGTCGTATTCGCAGTTTTCGGGGCAACATTAGTTATAGCATTCTTGCTGTTGGTTCTATTAATTAGGTAAATAAAAAATTACTTAATTACTGATCTATTTTCGTAATGCTTACAACACTATCACTGCCATTATTCCTATATCTGTACAAGACCTTTAGATAAGTTCTAATATCACCAGTTACTTCGAAGTGATAATGGTTATATCCACAATACTGAGACGTGTTTGCCTGTATATTATTAAGATCTGGCGATGTACGCTCGTTTCAACTTTATATAGTTTTTGATATACCGCGGAATACTTTACGTTGAACGCCCTGTCACTGAACTATTTGTGTGGTTAAAATATATGATCTCCTTTGTCGGACATTACTTGCTTGTGTATGTGTTTACAGGGGCAAGAAGACTAGGGAGAGGACCGAAAATGTCGAGGAGAAGTTCACTTTCAACAGTGGAAGTTCATCTCCATTACAGTTCTACGATCTACGGCACTCGCAACCACGGAAGACAGTTGATACCTATATACCAAGGACCGACCATCGTTACGATTACAGGAGATATAGTAACAGAAAGCCGAACTTTAATTATTGTTAGATTATTTTACAATCGTATGTGTATATGAGTGATTTGACCGCGGTGACATCTGACTGAAATATGAACGATTGCATATACTATATTTCATAACAAAGATAGTTTTGCAAACGATCAAAATAGTTACAACATGAACTATAATTATGTATGTGGAATCATGCAGCTGTATATACGATACATGAGTTTACTTTATACCATATTCGTTGACTTTTCCCACATAGTACTCTCATCTGTCATGACATTTTCCTGGACTATCATTAGTAAAGGTCGCCTCATACAATTATTTCCTAGACCTCATTTGTTGGTTCATTTATATCTTTAACAAAATCAGTACGAGCGATAGAGTAGAAACTATTTTGTTTCCTTTGTTGATTGATTTAATAAATGGACAACAATTGTGTGACAAGACAAAATCATCGAACATTTGCGTGATTTTGCAATACTTGCTATATTGAAAAGAGGTAATAACTGAGATATGATTGTTGTACATTAATTGTACATGATTGTTGTACATTAATTGTACATGATTGTTGTACATTAATTGTACATGATTGTTGTACACTAATTGTACATGATTGTTGTACATTAATTGTACATGATTGTTGTACATTAATTGTACATGATTGTTGTACATTAATTGTACATGATTGTTGTACATTAATTGTACATGATTGTTGTACACTAATTGTACATGATTGTTGTACACTAACTGTACATGATTGTTGTACACTAATTGTACTTGATTGTTGTACACTAACTGTACATGATTGTTGTACACTAATTGTACATGATTGTTGTACACTAATTGTACATGATTGTTGTACACTAACTGTACATGATTGTTGTACATTAATTGTACATGATTGTTGTACATTAATTGTACATGATTGTTGTACACTAACTGTACATGATTGTTGTACACTAACTGTACATGATTGTTGTACACTAACTGTAAATGATTGTTGTACACTAACTGTACATGATTGTTGTACACTAATTGTACATGATTGTTGTACACTAATTGTACATGATTGTTGTACACTAATTGTACATGATTGTTGTACATTAACTGTACATGATTGTTGTACACTAATTGTACATGATTGTTGTACACTAACTGTACATGATTGTTGTACATTAATTGTACATGATTGTTGTACATTAACTGTACATGATTGTTGTACATTAATTGTACATGATTGTTGTACATTAATTGTACATGATTGTTGTACATTAACTGTACATGATTGTTGTACATTAACTGTACATGATTGTTGTACACTAATTGTACATGATTGTTGTACATTAATTGTACATGATTGTTGTACATTAATTGTACATGATTGTTGTACACTAATTGTACATGATTGTTGTACATTAATTGTACATGATTGTTGTACACTAATTGTACATGATTGTTGTACACTAATTGTACATGATTGTTGTACATTAATTGTACATGATTGTTGTACACTAATTGTACATGATTGTTGTACACTAATTGTACATGATTGTTGTACATTAATTGTACATGATTGTTGTACATTAATTGTACATGATTGTTGTACATTAATTGTACATGATTGTTGTACATTAATTGTACATGATTGTTGTACATTAATTGTACATGATTGTTGTACACTAATTGTACATGATTGTTGTACACTAATTGTACATGATTGTTGTACATTAATTGTACATGATTGTTGTACATTAACTGTACATGATTGTTGTACATTAACTGTACATGATTGTTGTACATTAATTGTACATGATTGTTGTACATTAACTGTACATGATTGTTGTACACTAATTGTACATGATTGTTGTACATTAATTGTACTTGATTGTTGTACATTAACTGTACATGATTGTTGTACACTAATTGTACATGATTGTTGTACATTAACTGTACATGATTGTTGTACACTAATTGTACATGATTGTTGTACACTAATTGTACATGATTGTTGTACACTAATTGTACATGATTGTTGTACACTAACTGTACATGATTGTTGTACACTAATTGTACATGATTGTTGTACACTAACTGTACATGATTGTTGTACACTAATTGTACATGATTGTTGTACACTAATTGTACATGATTGTTGTACATTAACTGTACATGATTGTTGTACACTAATTGTACATGATTGTTGTACACTAATTGTACATGATTGTTGTACACTAATTGTACATGATTGTTGTACACTAATTGTACATGATTGTTGTACATTAACTGTACATGATTGTTGTACACTAACTGTACATGATTGTTGTACACTAACTGTACATGATTGTTGTACACTAACTGTACATGATTGTTGTACACTAACTGTACATGATTGTTGTACATTAACTGTACATGATTGTTGTACATTAATTGTACATGATTGTTGTACACTAATTGTACATGATTGTTGTACATTAATTGTACATGATTGTTGTACATTAACTGTACATGATTGTTGTACACTAATTGTACATGATTGTTGTACATTAACTGTACATGATTGTTGTACACTAATTGTACATGATTGTTGTACATTAACTGTACATGATTGTTGTACACTAATTGTACATGATTGTTGTACATTAACTGTACATGATTGTTGTACACTAATTGTACATGATTGTTGTACATTAACTGTACATGATTGTTGTACACTAATTGTACATGATTGTTGTACACTAATTGTACATGATTGTTGTACACTAATTGTACATGATTGCTGTACATTAATTGTACATGATTGTTGTACACTAATTGTACATGATTGTTGTACATTAATTGTACATGATTGTTGTACACTAATTGTACATGATTGTTGTACACTAATTGTACATGATTGTTGTACATTAATTGTACATGATTGTTGTACATTAATTGTACATGATTGTTGTACATTAACTGTACTTGATTGTTGTACATTAATTGTACTTGATTGTTGTACATTAACTGTACATGATTGTTGTACACTAATTGTACATGATTGTTGTACACTAATTGTACATGATTGTTGACACTAATTGTACATGATTGTTGTACACTAATTGTACATGATTGTTGACACTAATTGTACATGATTGTTGTACACTAACTGTACATGATTGTTGTACACTAATTGTACATGATTGTTGTACACTAACTGTACATGATTGTTGTACACTAATTGTACATGATTGTTGTACATTACTGTACATGATTGTTGTACACTAATTGTACATGATTGTTGTACACTAACTGTACATGATTGTTGTACACTAATTGTACATGATTGTTGTACACTAACTGTACATGATTGTTGTACACTAATTGTACATGATTGTTGTACACTAACTGTACATGATTGTTGTACACTAATTGTACTTGATTGTTGTACACTAACTGTACATGATTGTTGTACACTAACTGTACATGATTGTTGTACACTAACTGTACATGATTGTTGTACACTAACTGTACATGATTGTTGTACACTAACTGTACATGATTGTTGTACACTAACTGTACATGATTGTTGTACACTAACTGTACATGATTGTTGTACACTAATTGTACATGATTGTTGTACACTAACTGTACATGATTGTTGTACATTAATTGTACATGATTGTTGTACACTAACTGTACATGATTGTTGTACACTAACTGTACATGATTGTTGTACACTAATTGTACATGATTGTTGTACATTAATTGTACATGATTGTTGTAAATTAACTGTACATGATTGTTGTACACTAACTGTACATGATTGTTGTACACTAATTGTACATGATTGTTGTACACTAACTGTACATGATTGTTGTACACTAATTGTACATGATTGTTGTACACTAACTGTACATGATTGTTGTACACTAATTGTACATGATTGTTGTACACTAACTGTACATGATTGTTGTACACTAATTGTACATGATTGTTGTACACTAACTGTACATGATTGTTGTACATTAATTGTACATGATTGTTGTACATTAATTGTACATGGTTGTTGTACATTAATTGTACATGATTGTTGTACATTAATTGTACATGATTGTTGTACATTAACTGTACATGATTGTTGTACACTAATTGTACATGATTGTTGTACATTAATTGTACATGATTGTTGTACATTAACTGTACACTATATAAATATTTATGTCAAAGTTACATTTGAATTGTTTAAACATCTCTAAAATCGTATAACATACACTACGTTTTCAGAACGCGCAAACAATTGTAGACATTGATATACTAACTATTAAATGTATTAATAAACAGTCCAAATACAACGAAACTACATCTTAGGTTAGGATTTTATCCCCATTTAATCCGGACTCGGGGCTGATTTGTGCAGATTCCAATGTCACGACTGTGCCGGAAACCTTAATAAAAATATACGACCAAAAATATCATGAATTCAGGTGTACGGTTCGCATATTAACTTTAAGTCTTACAATATTCTCTGACTATTTTGTTTTATTATTTCTGCATTATATTTGCGAACAGATTCATTACGAATGGGAAAGGGCAATGTTGCCATATTTATTGTAACAATTTTTTTCGGACATTTGTCTCTGTGAACATTTTGTTATCCATCACAGAGATAAACACCCTGTTTGCTTTTATCAACAGTTGTGAACGGTACCGACCTAGATTTTACAGAGACAAACATACCGACAAAGTGTCATGAATTGCGGGTAAATTATGTAGCTTTGAGATTATACTAAATTTAGCTTTATTTTTAATAATATGAATCATTCTCGTAACCTATTCCTTTGTGGGAACAAGTACTGGTGTCCTGATTTGAGGTCAAGAGAACGTACCCCTGGTGTGGGCTTGGGTAAAAGTCGTTAATCAGAACCACTATACCCCTGCCACTCTTTAAGCTTTTTATATTATTTGAAAAAGTATATACATGTATTTAGACACAACAAGACCAACTTGGTCAACCAAGCCCATGAAGCAAAGATACATTTAGATTTTAATAATGCTTTCATTTGGTCTAATTTTCATGAAGATCGGGTAGGCAATATTGCTGTTAGAGTGTTAACAAAAAAGTGCTGACGACATTTGATGCCACGATTGGTCCAACTGACCCTTAATTCTCTCATTTGTCAACAACAACTCTAAAAGACACAGATAACTACTATTTATTACGTACATTACTGCATGACATCAAATGATGGTGGTCTTACAAAAAATGTTCTGGAAACACTTTCTTCAGGTCATTGTGAAATGTCCGTCCAGTAAAAACATACACCTCAAAAGTAAACGCGGGGTTAAGGAACACCCAAAATCTCACAATGCAAGTAATTGCGTACACGATAACGCTGCTGAGGTGTACCAACTGATTTGATCATACAAATCAAATACAATACAACACCCGGAATGGAATTTGACTGAACATATATAACACATTAGCCCCAATAAGGTTCCTGGTTACAGACATAATATTTGCTTTCCATTTGACTTGACGAAAAACTAACTTGAGACCTGCTCCGCGAAGAAACAGTGATAATGCCATTTGCTATAGAAAGAAATTAAAAAGTTATAACGCAGTTGATTTAAATCTCAGACCAGAAGTCAGCCACCATTCCATTTGTTTATTTAGCTCGTAGGTGCAGCTGTGAGTGTCTTTATCAAGTGTTACTTCTAGACAAAATCGTGAAGGCAGCATATGATGAACCCCGTCGTCATCAACATTGTAACCAGTTCAGAAATGAGCACGGTTCTTGCATGTAATTTAGATACGATCTTGAGACGAAATTATTTTCAATGATCAACCTTAGGTTTCCCAAAGCATGTGAATTTCACCTGGTGCAGTGTCCAGTGTATTGGTGTATGTTGCCACCATCTGCTTTACAAGGAAACTAAGCAGTACATCGTGTTCAAATGTTGCCTGAAACGGAAATAACACGCCTGTCGATGTTGCCCTAGCTCCTAAATTCTGCAAAATCACCGACACAAGCACGTTTCCGACAATACCAACAACATCTAATGGTATATACACAATTGCTGATATCATGTCAAGATTTTTGTAAGTCCAAAACGATTCGTAATCATTTGTAACACTTGATGTAAAACCATTCGTTGTCTTCAAATCGTCATTATTCGATATAAGATTCCAACTGCCATCACAAAGAATTCCATTATATTAGCAATATATGTGAAACCTGGGATTTCAGGTGCGTGTGCGCGTGTGTGCGTGTGTGCGTGCGTGCGTGTGAGCGTGTGTGCGTGTGTGCGTGTGTGTGTGTGTGTGCGTGTGTGCGTGTGTGCGTGTGTGTGTGCGTGTGTGCGTGCGCGCGTGTGCGTGTGTGCGTGCGTGTGTGTGCGTGTGTGTGTGCGCGTGTGCGCGTGTGTGCGTGTGTGCGCGTGTGTGCGTGTGTGCGTGTGTGCGTGTGTGCGCGTGTGTGTGTGCGTGTGCTCCTAGGCTTGTCACTGTAGGTTCCATTGTGTTGTCGTTTTAAGAAAAGATAAGATAACGGGTAACGCGCGATAACAATAATTCACGTAAGAACATCACGTGGACAAACATCCAAAAACGACATTGCAACCCGTTTTAATATTTTTTGGGGTAAATTAAAATGTTATGTAACTTGAATTGATATAAGCAGAGTTGGTTTGGACACAAATACGGAAATTACGATTTTCTTGAAAACTGCAGTTTTTAGGGACCATAATAAATGTTGGTTGTTGGTGTATAGTGTTGTTAACATAGAGATGTTTTATAACTCTATGAGGTATTTAGCGGATTTTAGACTCGGTTGGACATATATCGGCGTTTCAATTCTGAGGTCCTGATCTAATATTCTAAAATAACGATTTGAAGTAGAGTGGCTCTCGTATATGGTTGTGTGGTGGCTGTAAAAGTTTGCCCCGAACTTTATTCACGGCGTATCATCACCGCATGTCCGGATAGCGCAGTGGTTAGTGCACTCGCGTCTCATCTAGGCGATCTGGGTTCGATTTCCGGTCTGGGCGCATGTGGGTTTCGTTTGTGGTCACCAAGTCTGACAAGTCGGTTTCCTCCGGGTACTCTGGTTTCCCCCACAACACTAGACCACAACCTAGCGCAACACCGTGCCAACGGGAGTGATTAATATTAGATTAAGTTGCAATAGCTTGTTTCACAATCGTTGTAAGATTGAATAAGTTTAAAAAAAAAACTAAATTAAACTAAACTATTCACGGCGTATTTACCTCGGGATCAGTGTATATGTCTTAAATTAATGTGATTACCGTGCTATGGATACGTTGACAGTGTTGTGCCTACCAGGGTTGTCATGGCATATACCGTGTTATTGGACGTTGACAGGTGTGCGTCTACCACGGTTGCCATGGTATTTAATATTTATAGAATACTGTGCTTTGGTGCATTGGCAGAGTTGCGTCTTCCACGGTTTTCATGGCATATGTTCTAATAAAAACCTGTGCTAAGAAATTTTGACAGTGTTGTCTTCACCATGGCCCTCATGTCATATTTCTTAAAAAAATATCATGGTATGGGAAGTTGACAGAGTTGCCTCTACCATGACCGTCATGTCATATTTCTTAGTAGAATACCGTGGTATGGGACTCTCACAGAGTTGCCTCTACCATGGCCGTCATGTCATATTTCTTAGTAGAATACCGTGGTATGGGACTCTCACAGAGTTGCCTCTATCATGGCCGTCATGTCATATTTCTTAGTAGAATACCGTGGTATGGGACTCTCACAGAGTTGCCTCTACCATGGCCGTCATGTCATATTTCTTAGTAGAATACCGTGGTATGGGACTCTCACAGAGTTGCCTCTACCATGACCGTCATGTCATATTTCTTAGTAGAATACCGTGGTATGGGACTCTCACAGAGTTGCCTCTACCATGGCCGTCATAGCATATTTCTTAGTAGAATACCGTGGTATGGGACTCTGACAGAGTTGCCTCTACCATGACCGTCATGTCATATTTCTTAGTAGAATACCGTGGTATGGGACTCTCACAGAGTTGCCTCTACCATGGCCGTCATGTCATATTTCTTAGTAGAATACCGTGGTATGGGACTCTCACAGAGTTGCCTCTACCATGGCCGTCATGTCATATTTCTTAGTAGAATACCGTGGTATGGGACTCTCACAGAGTTGCCTCTACCATGGCCGTCATGCCATATTTCTTAGTAGAATACCGTGGTATGGGACTCTCACAGAGTTGCCTCTACCATGGCCGTCATGCCATATTTCTTAGTAGAATACCGTGGTATGGGACTCTCACAGAGTTGCCTCTACCATGGCCGTCATGCCATATTTCTTAGTAGAATACCGTGGTATGGGACTCTCACAGAGTTGCCTCTACCATGGCCGTCATGCCATATCTCTTAATAAGAATACCGTGGTATGGGACTCTCACAGAGTTGCCTCTACCATGGCCGTCATGCCATATCTCTTAATAGAATACCTTGGTATGGGACTCTCACAGAGTTGCCTCTACCATGGCCGTCATGCCATATCTCTTAATAGAATACCGTGGTATGGGACTCTCACAGAATTGCCTCTACCATGGCCGTCATGCCATATCTCTTAATAGAATACCGTGGTATGGGACTCTCACAGAATTGCCTCTACCATGACCGTCATGTCATATCTCTTAATAGAATACCGTGCCATGGGACTCTGAAAGTGTCATTAATGAACATTGATGGTGTATTGGGGGTTTCCGAAGGATCCCTCAAACACAGTAACATACGTGATCCTGTTTCAACCATTAACTTTTAGACTTAACGGGCACGCGACAGCATGTAATTTATCGTTTACTATCTACTTTTCGCGCAGTCAAATGTCCACGAATATTAGTCGATAAGTATTGCGCCAATGTCAACTTACCGACCTAAGAAGCCAGGCTAAGGTGTAATGCGAAAAACTTAACTTAAAGATTCTTTTTTATCGTTCGAAATCACGGGAGAGCGCAATTAAGGATCGAATTGCCCTAGGATCTTTTATCCGTGACAATTTACTTGAGCAGACTTTTCCGGCGGATTCGCGTGAAACGCATTGGGCGCTCTTGTGTTTCAAACTTAACGTAACATTTCAGGTTGTCTCAGGCCAGTTGAGTCAACAAGTCGATGACGTGAAACATTCCGTAGCAAACAACACCAAAGAATGAGTGGACATTATCTTTGACTTGTATAGGTGTCAACAACACAATGATTTAGGCCTTATGGTTATGTCAAATGTCATCTTCAAATACTCTGGCATTACTGTTAACCTTTCAAAATGGATGAAGTGGGCATATTTGAGCAAACACTCTCACCTTAAAAATATAACGATAAGCAACAAGGAGATTTTCGATGACATACTTCATGTGAATAAAACCGATCGTTACACTTACTTATATCACATACATATAGAGGCAACATTTCTTAAACATGAGATAAGTACACACGAAGTTTCTTTCTTTTCTGGTTAATTAAAAACGAATGTCAAACGCAAACAGAAACAGTGTATCACACATTACTTCAACTTTACAACTCTGTCCTTAATCACTGAACAAATTCACCGTACTATTGTGTGGTTACCCTCATATAAAACCCGAGTAATCATGAGGTATAAACCATAATGACAGCATGGATAAATCGAAATTATTGTCGTGAGCATCTGGATAGGTGATTGGTTTGGCAACAAATTGGTGATGTTCCGCAATTGTTTTGTTTTTTGCCATGACCACCGTGGGGGATCTCGTTTTCGGTTGATGATTGTCGAACGAGCTACGTGTTTGTTTCATTACTGCAAGGGAGTCCTTGACTTGAAAGATGTATTAGCTCTAATGGCACTGGCTAACAAAGCTCGGCCAAATAGGGCTAACCCAGCTGACGCGTTATGCATATGATCCAGGTGAATGCAACGCGTGTCCAGCATTCTTTCTCACCAAAACACGAACGGAAAAGTGGGTAGACTGGTTGAAAATCCTTTGAATGGAAGAACATGCACTATTATTCACGCACCGATCTTGCATTGGATCTTGTACAATATCACGCTTTTTTCCCCTTCAGTATGCAGTAACTCAGGCTTCCGATCTAGGACTGCTCATAGACATATTATGCACGACATTGTTAAAACGTGGTGCCGTACTATAGAAACGACATGTGCCCAACACTGCAAACTTCAAGTGTCTGCCATGATAGTCCATGTAGTCAGTGAATGGACTGCCATGATAGTCCATGTAGTCAGTGAATGGACTGCCATGATAGTCCATGTAGTCAGTGAATGGACTGCCATGATAGTCCATGTAGTCAGTGAATGGCTGTCTAGGACAGCTCTAGAACAGACTAAATTATTATGTAAGGTTTCCGGCCTCGATACATATAAATTGTTTCTCAATTGTCTGAATTGACTGGAACTATGTTTACATTGAAACTAATGGAACTCTACATTATTGGAACATGATGCAAATACGGCAGCGTTTTTGTTGTTAACGTTTCATCATATATCAAACTGCTTACCAATTGCTTAAAGAGAACATGCATATTCTATTAGTTACATTTATGGTTGTTATGATTATTATGCATGCTGGTATATTCTTGTGAATCTTGTCATATTCATTCCATAATTTATTTGTTTAATCATAACATTTAGAATGTGTACATATAGTCATATTATTATTCAGATTTGTTTCACATGACGTGACGCATATTAAGTTGTACATATATATACATGTATTGCATATCTCCTTTCAGGAGGAAATAAAGAAATTGAATTGAATTGAATTGAATTGTTTACCGTGCTAAATAAATATAAATTTAATAAATAATTTAACGTACCAATTTTGATATATTCGTTTCAATAACTTATATGAAACTGATTTTACGTGATGTTCCATGTTATTGATTACTATGTCGGTAATTTCATTGTATAATGTGTTGATTGTTATATATGCAGTATAATACAATAGATAGTTTAGTTGAAAATCGCAAAATTATAAAGTAATTGAGAAAAGTAGATGTTCTTTTCTACTAAATTCAGTTTTAAGTGAATTAGAGTAAACTCCTACATTTGTGTGCTATAAATAGACACAAAAGGCCGGGACCGGTTGACTCTATTCGAGGTGCCGATGCTTTATGTCATGTTAAAACAGTTGTATCTGATTGAAATTGGAATAAAGAGAAATAAAAAATCATATGTCATTATTATGATGATTTATTTTGGCAAAGGTTGCTTACTTTTGCTGAAAGTATAGACCACAAATAAATATGAATTCCTGGTGTATTTTACCTTTATATGACCTTACATTGAAAAGGTTAATACTGTATGTCATTGTGAAGTACCATATACCAAATGCTAAAGGTACATCTTATTCTTTTAGTTACAACGATAAACATTCAAAAGCTCAGAAAAACAACACTTTTGTCGAGGAAGTATGAACTCGCATTAAACCTTGCTGTCTAATAAACTATGAAAACATTTCCATGATAAGAAGATTGATAGAATAAAGTTATTAATGAGGTGATTTCATATTGGCCCAGTTGTTTGCTCGAGTTCAGCTGTATCTGTGCCAATACTGCTGACTGAGAGCAAGTAACTCGACCAATATGAAATCACCTTATTAATGAGTATTTTATTTAATATTAACTATTAATATGCTACGACATTGTGGTTACAAACTAATACCTTATCTTAAGTTATTATAGAAGCTTATATCCCTTTTTCATTCACAGCCGATTGTACTGTAAAGTCTAAGGAAGCATATTTGTTCGTGATTATTTCGTTAAATGTTTGCCAAAAGTTCAAAATTGTTTTAACCTTCGTCGTCCATTTTGACGGTTTTCAAAAACATAGTCGTCAGAAAGTCCACCAACAGGTTAAATACAACTGTAATATCAAACCATACAAAGTGGTTGAAGTATTTTATAGGCTGTTATTCCATATATGTTTTAAACAAGGCACATAATTTTCAGAACAGTCGATAAAACGGAAAACAAAATGACTGCCTTTAAAAATAATTTACATCATTCTCATATTATGGCGAGTTTCGACAGCCAATGAAAATGGTCCATACTTCTAATTCCGTATTTGGCGAGTTTAGTAGCTAGTCAAAACGGCAGAAACTCGTATTAGGCGACATTGGTAAATATTGGGCGAGTTTTGTCATCTATTGTCGTCTGTTGTCACGTATAAGTACTACGACTGTCCCTGTATCGCGTCAAATATGTAATAGTCGATTAATAAAAAGGAATGTCCAATTGTCATTGGCCTTCCCTTCTTCATACAAATGATATAATAGCATGTATATATTCTTTCGAAATTTGAAGGCTTTGGCTAAAATTGTTACTAATGATTCAAGAAAAATGAGTTTGTTGGCATGAAAGATCAATTATGTAAATACAAAAACTGTGATCTTATTTTTTGTGAACAATCTTATACAATGGCTTCCCAGTCATTTACGCAAAAATTCGCTCAATCTAAGATCAAAAATAAAAAAACGGTCCATTTGTGATAGTGCAGCTTTAAAGTTGCATCACAAATATTTAATTAATCATTGTAAACATTATCAAACATAACCTCACAGCACAACAATTACCAAGACTTCACTGCAAATAATACCTTTAAAATGCTTCCCACAACCTCTCAAATAAGTGATGCAAATTACACGATTAACTAACTACTCAAGTATACGTTTTCATGTGCTGAGTAGGTTCCAAGAAGTTCATAAAAAATGTGTAGATCACGAATGCATAATAAAACAAAACATGTGAACAATGTACGTCATTGAAATTTGCTTGATGGACATAACAGATTTACATCTCATTCCAGACACAGATTATGAAATAAACATGGAGGGTCATTATTTAGGCCGTTTTATGTAGGTCACAAACATAAACAACAGGTATTTGCCCAAGGAACCATCTACCGTATGATTTACCAAGACAGTCCAAAACTAAATCATGCTAATAAAACGTTAAACATTTCGCTAGTTACGAACAAATACTTACAATACACGATCACTCGAGCTGATGTTAAAGAAGTTGCCAATGTCGCACATGCTTCAGTAAGACGCTTAGAAAAATGGCGACGATTGTGAATGGATTGATCATAACCGGCACAATAATCTGTTCAATATTATGATCGATATATGTCATCAAAAAAAATTCACTTCGTACATTTGTTTCTCATTTAAATACTGTGTACATGTCCATTCACTTTTAAGGAATTTTAGAATTGTTTAGCATCAATTTAAATAATATATATGTAACTATTTCTTAACCGATTCACAACTGTAACAATATTCATAGTTTTTCGCCGTTTCTTCGCCAGTTCAAATATACACTCATATACATCATTTCAGATTTTTATTGAAATTTTAAAATGTCACGTGTATTCAGACATTTACAGAGCGTACTATTTTGACCGGTTTACAGTATAGCGATTTGTAGTAAGGATCTGATATGACTACTATGAACGTTGGGGTGTGTTCCAACTTTGCCAACCAATATTTTTTCCTATAGAAATTGTAGGTGGGGTTGGGGGATGTATTGTTTATGGTATCAATAGAGTTGATAAGTGATAATTGGTGAAAATGCTAGACTGGCCCCATTTTTCATTCAAAAAGTTTTAAAACAGTTTAGCCGTAATAGCATTTTGCTACCATATACAGTATCAGAATGCATAATAAATGTGTTTAAATCGCAATGTCACAATGAGTGTTCATTCTTTATTTTTAAATAAAAATTACTCAATACAACGGACAATTTACATAAGCATATTATTTTATTGGTATCAATATATAAGCACATAGCAGATATTGAATATTTTATTCATTAAACATTTTAATTTTTATTCTATTTTAAACATTCTGAAAAACATCACAAAATAATAAAACAACAGTATATACATATGTACATTTCAGTAAGGAACATATTTCCAAGGTATTATTACTAATATTTATACAGTTTTATACATAAAGCACATTCAATGTAATTTAACTTAGCGTGAGACAGCATCAACATAGGACATAGTGTCCATCTCACCTATACTCAGTTGGTCCTTAAGGCGGACGAGCCTTTCTTCAAGTTGGCGGTATACTCGCTTTCGTGGGCGCTGTTTACCACCATTAGCATGCTGAGATATTTTGGCCTCATTTGCTGCCTGTTCCTTTTTGATGATGTCTAGGAGGATGTAGATGTTGGGATGACAGTTCTTCATTTGATTGTTAATTTTGTGGTGCCACCCCTCCACATGGTTTGTCGTACTAGGGTCGCCGTTGTTGAAGTGGTTCCAGGCTTGCTGGTCTCCTTCTACCCACTGCTCCTTGAACTTTAGCACTTGCGCTGTTAACCAATGACTTACAGCTAAGCTGTTTGTCTTAGTGTTCATGTGTAAATTATCAGGAATGTATTTATCAATTTCATAGGGCTGATTAGTGTTGTTTGCATGGTTTTATGTTAATTAACATAACTAAACACAATGCCATGGAATTGTTTATTATAAACATTCCAAGTTTAAAGTGGATAATTGTTCAAGATTATTAATTTAAGTTGCTGATTAATTTAGATTGATTAATGATAAAGATCATTTGGTTTATTGTACGTTATAACTGTTACAATGAACACGTCAAAATCAACATTGTTTTTTGTTGAAACTAACATTTAAATTTTAATACTAAAACATTTTATATCTGATAAGGAAGGATTAGAAGTTAATTTCAACTACAAATAAATTTGGGTGCCAGTGTAATGGTGAAAATACAGGTAAGTTGGAGATGCGAGGACAAAATTGGTAGTTACTTTAATTGGAGGCAATTAACGGCAATTAACGGTTGGCAAAGTGGGAACAAACCAACGTTGGCCCTGAACAGCAGCCATGTTGGATTTTACGATTAACAAAACAAACATGAGTAGTCTAATACGCTCATCCAGAGCACAACGCACTCGGTGACCCCTTCTTTATTTAATGTAAATGGGCCATCTTGGAGGGAGTAGAAAATACGTCGCTTTTTAGGTGCGCTCTGGTGTAACAGGGATTTTCGGAACCGCTCCGGCGTAACGCTCTCGGATCCAACCGGTCGGGGCGGTATTCTTAGATTCTATAGCTTTTGTTTATAACCCTCAATGTTAAATCATGTCACATCTTGATTAAACCGGATGTGACGAGGCATTTCATAAAGCTACCCCACAATATAAACAAACGCTACAACGTTTAAGTATTTAAAATAAGATTTAAAAAAATATGAATTAGAAATCAGCAATTTATAAATATTGAAACGTGAAAGAAACGTGTAAGAGCATGTTTTATACGTTTAACTATGATAACATCAATAGACAGCTATACCCAAATGTTTAAATTATTTAACATATTTAACAGTGTATTGGTTAAGGTTCAGAACGTTTATCATTTGTAATAAACTCACTCTATATATGTACGGTGTCTGTGGTGTAAAGGTTACTTCACTCGCTTACCATGCCAGAGGTCATGGGTTCGATCATGGGAGCGAGTGGGGGTTAAAAAACTAAAAGTTAAAAATTGTGTAGGACATTAATGGTATGAAAATATTATGATTTACGACGTAACCGTACACACATCCGCATAAATTCCGATGAATACGTGTGCAAAGCGCTAATGCATGGTAATAACTGGTACAACCCATTACAGGGATAAACTACAATTTTTCTTTGTTTGTCTCACTCAAATTTCGCATACAAATCAAACTTATTTAGTCGCTGCCAGTTTGAATCATTGCAAAACAAACCTGGAATATTAAGTGTAGGTATAAGCTGTGAAGGCCTTTTACTCTCAAAATGTGCTGACCAAAAGCGCCATCCTTCACATTTTGTACTTATTTTTTTAACAATCAAGCACTCAACAACCATTCTTTGCAAAGGTGTATTATCTTTTCATGAAAGTCCACTCTAATCTGCTTGAAATAGATTTTTACAACCAGGGCAATTTGTAGGCATTAATGACATGGTACACTTGTTCAACACCCTTTACCGAACTATGTTTCATGACATTTCATTGGCGCCGCACTGAAATGCGCGCCTATTATGGAATGGGAATTTAATTTAGTTAGTGGTAGGAGCGGTTTTTAAGTTGATTGACAGTTGGGTGTTACTGTTATTTTATTATGATTAAAAAATGCAAATGGATGGCGATTGCAAGGGTGTTAAAAATGCTTAATTTATGGTTGAATAGATTGTCTTCAATTTATCTTCAAAACATTATATCGGAAGAACGACAAATAAGTTTAATAACTGTTCCCGATTCGTTTACGTTTTCCGATTGGTTACCTGTAATATCATGTGCCGGAAATGTAAACATTTGGAGGAGTTCCGAATGAAATGTAAAATGTGTGGACCGGTAATTATGTGAATGGGAATAATTATGTTTTAAGTGTTTTGTTATGTTTACTGCATTAATAAACCATGAGGTAAGCTGTTTTCTTTAATTTAATTGATATTGGAATTAAATGTTCACCTAACTTTATTTGTTAATGTGTTGAAGGTGACATTAGTAAAATTTTATTACGATTGCCCCCCGAGTTGTTTTATTTTTAGAACACTACACATATCCGGATGTTGCTGTTTTTAGAACCAGAAGGTATACCCGCTATTCATAGGTCAATAATGGAATTTCTACATCGTCGATTAATAGTTGGAAACTCGGTGAAGTTTTCTCATGAATATACGTTTAAAATAAGTAAATACTAAAAGTGCACACTGACAGTTGATTACGATACTGTACATCTAACAATTTGAGTCATTACAGTAAAACATGGATTATAAGGGAATAATACGCGTAAGAGAAGATTTTCTGTCGAAAAAACTAAGGTCAACAATCAGCATAAAACTGGGATATTCGTATCAAAGGGCTATTCATGTAAGTATCCTTGAGTAGTTGTGTACGTTTAAATGTTTGTTTTTTAATTTATCTTTGGAATTCTTAAATCATTTTTATTTGCTAAATGTTAAGACAGCGCTTTTAATATTTCTACATGTACTATAAATATACATGTTACATACTTTACATCTACTTATAATGCACCAGTCAATTGTAACCACGCCCCCCCCCCCCCCCAGGTCCGAGGAATAGCTGGGACTTTAACTTTCGGTCCAGCCAATCCCGGGTAAAATCCTCGTCCTGCGGGGACGAACTGATGGTCAAATCCTCGCCATATCCCCCGTACCCCAGGGAGCCTAGGTAAGGCATATTCCCTGCTATATTTTGCTAAAAGACAAAACCACCGCATTCACCCGGCACTGCGAGGCCACCTGAAAGGTAAAAACACAGCCCATTTCCCCGGCTATCCCCGGCATATCCCCAGACCTGGGGGCCGTGGTTACAATTGACTGGTGCATTATGTACATGTTACATATTTTTAAATGTACTTATGTACATCATTTATGTATATGATATGAGTATGTTATCTTTTATTTGATTGTTTTATCTTAGAAAAATATTAGACTTATATATACCCATTATTTGTTTACAAACTGCATATTTTCAAAATAAACCTGTATTAAAAGATGTATATGGTTTCGGGCTGGAAGCCACGACAGCTTGGACACAAGCGGCATTCATTTGCTTGGTGTAGGTCTTGTTGAACGCCATACTGTTGTGAATCATTATCAACCATATGCAAAACACATTTGTACCTACCAACCCTTACTCTCGGCTAAAACGGATATTAGTGCAGAATGTATAATTAATACATGTGCAATTGTATTTTACGGTTTTAGTTTCTGTTGGTTGATAATCAGAAGTCTAATTTCTTTCAGGCAGGAAAATGACTGAATATTACTATTATATGAAGAATTCCAGCCTGCATTAAATACTTTGTTGGATCATTGAGACAGATTTGACATCCATGTCCATTCACAAGGCAGTTACATCTGATAGAGATGATGTGAGTATTTCATATAAAACATATTTGAGTTGGTGTTTGTTGTTTTATAAAGTCACTGTATTCAATAATCCAGTGGTGGTGGTGATGATGATGGTGGTGGTGGTGATGATGAATTTTATTGATAAATTTAGTAATTTTCTTTTTATATTATATACATATATGTATCAGCTTATTGTTGTTGTTTTTAAATAGTGTTGAGAAATATTAAACTGTTTATATTTTATTTTGTATATGTATGGCAGTATTATTATCTATACAAATTAGTTAAAAAGTACTTTTTTTTTCTTTTACAGCACTAAACATTCTAGATGGGTAAAGAACCTGAAGGGGCATGAAAACCAAATCAGCATTGACTCAGCATTGAGTAATTATCATCTATGCACACACTACAAGTACAAACAAATGGGAACAAACCAAACTTCAAATGTTGAAGAGTGAAGAATTATTGTGAAAAATTCTAAATGTTAGAATACCATTGACTAAATAAAACAAATAGACATCGATTACCAACAGAGACTGTTTACATGTTATAATATTAAAAAGACATTCGTTGAGAACTTTCACTCTGACATTTTTGGAGGGGCATTACCGCCTACTTAGTGTTCTTGTTTCTTTACATATTTTAATTTAAAAGTACATTCATTGTTTTTAAATCTGAATTCTGAGTTAGTATCATAAGTAAAATTCATTTATTTGAATGATTACGTTTTATGAATAAGTCCAATTAAGCTTTATCATTTTTTACAAGAAAAAGGTTGATTTTTAAGCATTTTATTTGTTATAAAAATGTATAGTTACATGACATTATGTATATTTTCTTCAAAACTGAACGGTAAACTATCATAAATTGTCTTTTAAATTGTTCATTAGACATCATAGAAAATATTTAAAATGATTTCAGCAGGTTGTCTTATTATTAACTATTTTTTATGAATTTATAAAACTGCTATATATTTTCAAACATCGAAATACTGCTCTGTTCCGAAGACTCACAAGATCAATCAAAATGATTTTTTCCATGTGTATCAATAATATGTTCGGTTGAACTTAATTTTTCTGTTAACTGAAGTTTATTTTACCAGAAACTGTTGTGTTTATTTCATAATCTCTGATAATGCGAAAAAAAAATCAAATATAGACAAAATATTTTTAATTCACGGTAAAAATTCTTCAAAATTTGGATAAAAGTCCCATAGTGTACCATGATAATAACTATGTTGTCGGTAAAAGCTTTATAAAAGTGTGTATTACTTATACCTTAATTCAGTTTAAATAATTATGGCCTTTAAGGATTTGTGTTTTCATATAGATTTCCTGTTATATTGAGCTTTGTCGAAAAAAAATAATGTTGTTTTGTATTATGTACAATTACTACTTCTATTTCCTAACTTTTGTCTCATTTGTCAAATTGAATTGTTACATATTTAAGTAAAAAAACACACACTATTTTTAAAAATGCACTCTTACTCCCAAATAAGACTTATCACAATTAATATTATTGTTTTGATTTGTTTTTAAATGGGTTGATAGATGTCAACCACAATGTTTCTAATGAAGGATCTTGAGTTCAATTTGCTAATAAGAATGAACATAAAACATGGTATTTCTGCCTTGTGATAGATACTATAGTGGACAACAGTAAATATTTTAGCAATCACCAATCATTTAATATTTGTCATGCTTTCTGCTATTATAAACAAGCTTGTTATCAGTAAACAATATTTCAGTAAATGCATTATTTAGTAAGTAGTTATTGTTTTATCATTCAATTTGATGTGTGTTATAAATAAAATTATATGTATTGATTTCAAATAAGAGTTTCACTTTAAAGATGCTCATTTAAATATAATGAACAGACACACAAAAACTAGACGCATTTGATACTAATTATTTGAATGATTATTGTTTAGGTGACCTCTGATTTGTTTTGGAGATATTCATAAATGGGTGTTATTCTATACATTTAAGGAATTTTATAATTGCTTTTCTGGTATATATTACAATGTAATTTAATGCAAATGAAAACACAATTTAAACTACACACATTTGATACTAATGATATAAATGATTATTAATTGTTTACATGCACACTGATTTGTTATGAAGATATTCATAAAGGGGTGTTCTTCATGTTATTAAACATTTTGGACTTGATTTAGTATTGCTTTTCTGGTATATATTCATTTAATGCACAAAGAAATTATTTAGAAATAATAAGTGTTCAGTATCACTTTCACACATTGTTTACTATTAGTTTTTTGCATATTTGGCCTGTTTATGCTTATATGTGCATTGTTGTATTTCAAAACCTTTGTGAAAAATAGGAACAGTATTATTTCTTTCATACATAGTCTGATACATATTCAGTTTTAATGCGTTATTTTTATCATATTTGAAAAATTTGCCATTGTCCAATAAGACACATGCTGTTTTTGTGTTAATATCAACTAAAAACATCCATTTTTAACTCATCTTTACTATGTAAATGAAGAAGTTAACATTATAACTCCATTGACCAGATTTTTATGCAATTTTACATTACATTTTAGTATTATTAAACAGCTAAAAACAAGGCATGTAATGTTATAAATGCATTTCATCTAGTAAACAATGTTCACTTTTTATATAACAGTTCAATAATTATGTTCTATTTATGTTTGCGACTTTCAGACGAAATGATAATGTTTATTAAAGTAACATTCCTTGTTTTTCAACATATAACAAATGCATAAACTATTAAACGGCGCCCTTTGATGCTTTGCATCAATGGTCTTTCTTGTTATCTCATGACTGTTCATTTTTTTTCCAGAACGCTCAGATCTGATGTATAGGAGGGATTTACAACTACGTTATTCCTTTCTGTTATGTGTACCACGTGGTACACAATTTCCAAGAAGGTAGTACAAAGAAATGTAAACAATGGCTACTTCTGATAAGGTTTTTGCAGTAACATTCACTGGAAATAATCTTCCTGGTGCAAAGTTTCTCTCAAAATTCAGTTGTTGCGATAAGTAATGGACACAGTGCTGCTGAGGTTTAACTCCATCTGGGAAAAGACCATAACTAATTAACAGGTAAGCAAATTATGCAATCCATGTATATATGTTTACATTTAAGAAAACGTATAACATTGTGGTGATATGGTATGCTGTAGGTTTAACATATAAGATTTAGTCTAACAGCTGCATTGGAATTTTTTAATATATTGTAATAATGTTTCTAGCCAAGAATTGAGATAAAATCCATATGAAATGGATACGTATATATCAGTTGGTCAGAAACAGGTACACTTTCTCTGTCTTACCATACAGCTGATCTTGTCTTGTGTGTCCTAATGTGTATTTGTGAATAGATGACATCTAACCAGATACAAAATGTATATAATAGGTTTCAATGTTTTATGATTAAGAAATTAATTGCATTTATTTTTTTCAGATGCAGTGCCTGTATTAAAGCTAGGGACGACAAGGTCATCATAATGCAAATTGATGACGGATTATGCCAGTTGAACTTTAAATGAATCAATGAAAAACAGTCCACAATGTCATGATTTATACAGAAAAGTGTGTAACATAGCTGGTACACACATAGTACAAATAAATATATATATATATACATTGATATGTTGTCAATACAGATATTAAAATATAATACTAAATACATTCTTGTGTTTTGTTATAGTGTATGTATTTAATTTCAATATGTCTCTGCATGCCATTATAGCACCAGAACTGGAATGCCCATAATGCATTTCAAAGTTGCTTTATTTGTGTACAAGAATATAAATTCCTTCACCGTAAAATGTAAACTCTGTGTAAGGTATAAATGACTAAATTGATGAATGGTGGTGCCAGTGTAAGATTTAAATAGATAAACATCATTCAGAAGCTGCTCAAAAGACCTATATCATCTTTGTTTTACAGTATTTTTCCAGTATCTCTTTTTTGGACTCTCTTGAGTGGGATCGGGTTCACAGCTGGTCGCTGCATTTAAATTTAATTTAATTTGGATTAATGAAACACATGAGTAAGAATGTTCACACGTTATAGTCTTCCTTATTTATATAAGTCATCATGTATATGCATACACACATATGGCACATTTCCTGCAAGACTTGATCAATCTGAATGTTGTGTGTTTCTGTAGTAAGGTACGTTGAAACTTCAGTGTATTCTTTGGTACAGATGTAGCTCTTAGTGTTTAAGGCCTATCTGTTTTGGGAATATTTATCAACCTGTCACAAAATCTTCAATTTATTGTAATCACCTCCAATAATTCTAGTAAAATTGTTTTTTATTTAATACCACAATAATATGTAGTATCAATACTAATTCAGTTATAATGTTTCAATGATTTTAAGCAAAAAAACGAAAATATATTTATTTTGAAAAAATATTTACCTGGCTATATTACATTTAGTTTTCAAATTTCTGATGTATGAGTATATGTTGCAAGCTTAGGGTCTGGATGATCATCAGAAGGTGTTTTTCCTCTAACAAAATGTTTACTGCATTTGTTTGTGCACTTTTTAATTTAGCAACTGTGAAATCCTCTTGACCACGCGCACATATTAACCCTTTACACTTAATTTTCATTTGATTTAGGTTAAGGGAAAGGTATGAAAAAATATTTATTTTGTGTTATAACAGAGTGTTGTTTTTAAGAGACAAAGGCTCCAAGTCCATACCCAATCCAGTGCAAATCTATGTTAAACAGAGACCAGGTCGTACAAAGTTTGTACTACCTGTTACAGTTGCTATGGACTGTGCTTATCAGTAAATCTATAATTAGCATATTGGCTGATTAGAAATCCCTCCTATAGTACGATTGACCACATCCTGTTAGCAAATTTCGCCTTGGCGTGGAAAAGCATTTTAGCCAATAATTTGCGGAAATCATTTATCAATGAAATACTAAAAATGGCACAATATTCTCAAAAGTTCAAAGGTAAATGCCAAAACAAAAACAAAACAGAATGTCGATGGAGTTTAAGAATTATTGAAACATATTCATTAGATAATCTTGATTTCTTTCTTTTCAGATGTTATGTTCTGAATCCTCTTATCACTGATCATCTTTCATCATACGATGCCAAGAATTTCTACTATATACCTGGAAACCGGGAAATCTATTGATGAGATAAAATTGAAACCGCGCAGTTAACATAGTAGCTGGCAAGTGGGTCATTGAACATGAAACGTTATCATCGAAATGTAGTTGAAATGAATCTCGTGCAATCGTTGGAAAGGCTCATCTATATTCCAGACAAAAACAATATTTTGAACTGACGTCCTGGAACCCATGGCTTGCTATCTGATTATTCATCATCATACTGACAAAAGTTATTTACATATCGCTTCCGCCTGTCTCTGAGTCTGGTTGATTTACTAATTGGATGTGTTTGTAGAAATATTGATAATTATTGTTAACACTCATATATAAAGGAAGAGCGAATTTAAAGCACGCACGATGGATATTTTTAATTGCTACGTAGCTTTACTGTTTGTATGTTACGCTATAAGGCGGTGTGACTCTGCTGGTTTTTCTTCACAAAAGGTACTATGCGCTACACCAATTGGAAAGTTTATTGGAGTTTCACATTTGGCATCATTTAATAACAAAACAAAGATCGCCATGCGATTTCTACAAATTCCATACGCAAAGCCTCCCATCGGTGATTTGCGATTGAGAAGACCAGTGCCTTTTGAATTCAAAGCCGATCAAACCTATGACGCGACGGAGTATGGTCCGCATTGTATCCAGTCTATTTTTGGGGATGACTTTTATACAAACGAACGTAAGCAGAGTGAGGATTGTTTGCATTTAAATTTGTATGTGCCTGGAAATAAGGTTGATTCACGAAACAGATTTGCAGTTATGCTGTACATACATGGTGGAAGTTTTGCCGTTGGAGGTGGAGAGATATATGCAGGTGACACGCTAAGTGCCTTTAATGATGTTATAGTAGTGACAATTAATTACAGACTAGACGTATTTGGATTTCTCAGCTCTGGTGCTAAAAATGATGGAAACTACGGCCTCTGGGATATGCATATGTCAATCCAGTGGGTTCACGACAACATCGGCTTCTTTGGTGGGGACAATCTTAGGGTGACCTTGTTCGGTAATTCAGCTGGTGGAGCTGCAGTACTGTTCCAGGCCCTTTATCCGCCTAATAGGGGCCTCATTCAACGAGTTATTGCTCAAAGTGGGTCATGCTTTTCAGGTTGGGCTGTTCAAAGACACCCTAGAAACCTGTTTGAGCGTTTACTAGAACAAATGCCATGTTCTAGCCAGAACGGTCTAGAGTGTCTTAGAACATTGGATGCCGTGACGCTGCAGAGAATAAACATCCACAGATGGTTTGTACCTTCAGTGGACAATGATTTCGTTCCAATTAACCCTGCATATCTACCATTGCGAACAACAGAAAGAAGTATTGAAGCCCTCGATTTTTTTTCTGAAATAGATTTTATGACCGGGATAATGAGCAAGGATGGATCGCTATCACTTATACATCGAACCAATGACATTTCTGAACGGGTAACTATGCATGAGTTTGAAAAATACATAAACGGAGTTGTCTCTTGGGAGTATAGTAAGACGCTGTCTAAGGACCGATTGAGTGAAATAGTGTCGCACTATGCGCGTACCGGAGTTTTAACTAGAGACACAGAAGTGGATTTTAGGACCGATTTGACATTCTTACTAGGGGCCAAATTTGCACTTGAAACTCACAGTTCTCGGAAATTGCCAAGTTCGCAAGGACATACATTCTTTTATGTGTTCAATCAAACACCTTCGTTTGCACCCAAATTACACTTTTTAAATGGAGTTAGCCATGTTTTCGAACTTCCGTACGTTTTTGGATTTCCTAAGGAAATGGAACACAAGTTTATCAGGGATTACAAATCAACTAGTTTTTCAAACGTTTCGGGGAAAGACATTGAATTGTCTGAACAAATTATGAACATATGGAGTAATTTTGCGAAATTTGGGTAAGTAACTTGTAACGTTTCATCTTGCAATTTCAGCACAGCATAATTTTATCTTGATGTGTAAGATGTAAATGAAATTATGATTTGTATTTTTTCGATCTTAAGTCTATGCTCTTTCAGCATAGCTCAGATTAATTGTAAAACAATATTAAACAACATTGTGTGTACGAGTTTTGTTTATGTGAGAATTGTTTGCGTTTCGTGGTTTTGTTTTTAAACTATATGTACTATAAAAAAAACTGCTTTTTGGGTTATTTATCCAGCCTGGAGTTTTAAAATGAATTAGATTGTCAGTGTTTAAAAAAAATCACTACTAGGAAGAAAACCACACCATGCATATCGTAAACCAACTCATATATACCGTTAATCACATATTACATGTATCGTGTTTTGTATATTAACTGAAACACAACATATCAAACTGCGCTCTCTTTATTATTCACTGTGCATGAGAAATTTACTTTGCTTTTAACGGTTGTATTAATTTAAACACTTCTTTTCAGAAACCCAAATATTCGTGACGGTAACACCGGCGTAGACGTTCCCTTTTGGCCACCGTTTACGACATTGGATGGATATTATCTTGAACTTAAAGCAGGGATGACTAACGCATCAGCAGGTCAACATTATGAAAAAGAACGAACGAAGGTTCTAGAAGATATGTATTATGACTTACAAATATCCGGTAGTGGTATTCTCGCATCAGCGACAAGTATCAACACCCACAGTGCAATTGTGTTATTGTATATATTCTGGTTATTTACACAGATAATTATATGACAGGGAAAATGGTGCGATTAAATAGTCGGGGCGTCTTTTACGTGTTAGCATATCTTAGTTTTAGATTGTAAATTTTTACACGCTCAAAATGTTACGTAATGGTGTCTTTATGGCAGTAATGTAATTGTGAATGTTAATGACAGTCCTTGGTAAATGCATATACGATAAATGTATGATTATTAACTACACTTTACTAGGTATTGAAATATACTTGCTAAGATTTACATATATTTCTTATAGCAGCGTTGAAGAAATTGTTTAAAGATTGTTTACATTTGCAATCGATTGATTTCCTTAAGACTGTTAACACCATATGTTTAATAAAGGGATTGTTTTGTTGTATCAAATAGCTTAATGGCAGGATAAATATTTCAAGTGAAAGTTCACTCCAACATGTAAAAGTTCAATCCGACTAGTGACTGTACCGAAATACCACTAATGTTCCATCCCTGTCACAATACCTCCCATGTCTCATCCCTGCAAAATGCAACCAATGTCCAATCTATGTCAACTACAACCAATGACTAACCTATTAAAAAGTACAACCAATGTCCAATCCATGTTTATTACCACCAATGTAACATCCCTATAAAATACAACCATTAGTCTTTTCATTAATAATCAATGTCCGATCCATTTAAAATACAACCAATGTCAAATCCCTTTAAAATATAACCAATGTCCCATCCCTGTAAAATACTACCAATGTCCCATCCCTGTAAAATACAACCAATGTCCCAACCCTGTAAATATAACCAATGTCCAATCGCTAAAATACAACCAATGTACAATCACTGAAATTCAACCAATGTCTCATTTCTATAAAATACAACCAATGTCCAATCGCTGAAATACAACCAATGTTCAATCACTGAAATACAACCCATGTCTCATTTCTATAAAATACAACCAATGTCCAATCACAGAAATACAACCAATGTCCCAACCCTGTAAATATAACCAATGTCCAATCGCTGAAATACAACCAATGTCCAATCACAGAAATACAACCCATGTCTCATTTCTATAAAATACAACCAATGTCCAATCACAGAAATACAACCAATGTCCCAACCCTGTAAATATAACCAATGTCCAATCGCTGAAATACAACCAATGTCCAATCACAGAAATACAACCAATGTCTCATTTCTATAAAATACAACCAATGTCCAATCGCTGAAATACAACCAATGTCCAATCACTGAAATTCAACCAATGTCTCATTTCTATAAAATACAACCAATGTCCAATCACAGAAATACAACCAATGTCCCAACCCTGTAAATATAACCAATGTCCAATCGCTGAAATACAACCAATGTCCAATCACAGAAATACAACCCATGTCTCATCTCTATAAAACACAACAAATGTCCAATCATTCGATAACAACCAATGTCCAGCCCATATAGAATACAACTAATGTCAAATCATTCGATAACAACCAATGTCCAGGCCATATGAAATACAACCAATGTCCAATCACTAAAAAACAACCAATATCTCATCTCTATAAAATACAACCAATGTCCAATCGCTGAAATACAACCAATGTCTCATCTCTATAAAATACAACCAATGTCTCATCTCTATAAAATACAACCAATGTCCAATCGCTGAAATACAACCAATGTCTCATCTCTATAAAATACAACCAATGTCTCATCTCTATAAAATACAACCAATGTCTCATCTCTATAAAATACAACCAATGTCTCATCTCTATAAAATACAACCAATGTCTCATCTCTATAAAATACAACCAATGTCTCATCTCTATAAAATACAACCAATGTCCAATCGCTGAAATACAACTAATGTCTCATCTCTATAAAATACAACCAATGTCTCATCTCTATAAAATACAACCAATGTCTCATCTCTATAAAATACAACCAATGTCCAATCGCTGAAATACAACCAATGTCTCATCTCTATAAAATACAACCAATGTCCAATCGCTGAAATACAACCAATGTCTCATCTCTATAAAATACAACCAATGTCTCATCTCTATAAAATACAACCAATGTCTCATCTCTATAAAATACAACCAATGTCTCATCTCTATAAAATACAACCAATGTCTAATCACTGAAATACAACCAATGTCTCATCTCTATAAAATACAACCAATGTCTCATCTCTATAAAATACAACCAATGTCTCATCTCTATAAAATACAACCAATGTCCAATCGCTGAAATACAACCAATGTCTCATCTCTATAAAATACAACCAATGTCCAATCGCTGAAATACAACCAATGTCTCATCTCTATAAAATACAACCAATGTCTCATCTCTATAAAATACAACCAATGTCTAATCACTGAAATACAACCAATGTCTCATCTCTATAAAATACAACCAATGTCTCATCTCTATAAAATACAACCAATGTCTCATCTCTATAAAATACAACCAATGTCTCATCTCTATAAAATACAACCAATGTCTCATCTCTATAAAATACAACCAATGTCTCATCTCTATAAAATACAACCAATGTCTAATCACTGAAATACAACCAATGTCTCATCTCTATAAAATACAACCAATGTCTCATCTCTATAAAATACAACCAATGTCTCATCTCTATAAAATACAACCAATGTCTCATCTCTATAAAATACAACCAATGTCTCATCTCTATAAAATACAACCAATGTCTCATCTCTATCGAATACAACCAATGTCAAATCACTGAAATAAAACCAAAATCCAGCCCATATAAATTACAACCAATGTCCAATCACTGAAATACATCTAATGTTCCAGACCTATAATAGACAACCAATGTCCAATCTATGTAATATTCAGGCAATGTCTCAGCCCATTAAAATACAACCGATGTCCAATCAAATTAAAATACAACAATTTCAAATCCATCTAAAATACGACCAATGTCCAATCCATGTAAAATACAATAATTTCAAATCCATCTAAAATACGACCAATGTCCAATCCATGTAAAATACAACGTATGTCCAATCCATATACAACTAATGTTAAACATATCTAAAATACAAACAATGTCCAATCCATATAAAGTACAACAAATTTCCCTTTCCTGCAAAATACAACCAATGATTCATCTATGTAATAAACAAACAATGTCCACTCCATGTAAAATACAAAAAATGTCCAATTCATGCAAAATACAATCAATGTCCAATCAATGTAAAATACAATCAATGTCCAATTTATGCAAAATGTCCCAACCATGTAAATTACAAACAATAACCCATCAATGTAAAATTCAACCAACGTTCAAGCCATGTAATACAACCAATGTCCCGGGCCTTTTAAACACAACCATTGTCCAATTACAGAAATACAACCCACGTCTCATCTCTATAAAATACAACCCACGTCTCATCTCTATAAAATACAACCAATGTCCAATCGCTGAAATACAACCAATGTCCAATCGCTGAAATACAACCCATGTCCAATCGCTGAAATACAACCAATGTCCAATCGCTGAAATTCAACCAATGTCCAATCGCTGAAATACAACCAATGTCCAATCGCTGAAATATAACCAATGTCCAATCGCTGAAATACAACCAATGTCCAATCGCTGAAATACAACCAATGTCCAATCGCTGAAATACAACCCATGTCCAATCGCTGAAATACAACCAATGTCCAATCGCTGAAATATAACCAATGTCCAATCGCTGAAATACAACCAATGTCCAATCGCTGAAATACAACCAATGTCCAATCGCTGAAATACAACCAATGTCCAATCGCTGAAATACAACCAATGTCCAATCGCTGAAATACAACCCATGTCCAATCGCTGAAATACAACCAATGTCCAATCGCTGAAATATAACCAATGTCCAATCGCTGAAATACAACCAATGTCCAATCGCTGAAATACAACCAATGTCCAATCGCTGAAATACAACCAATGTCCAGGCCATATAAAACACAACCAATGTCCAATCAGTCGATAACAACCAATGTCCACCCCATATAGAATACAACCAATGTCAAATCATTCGATAACAACCAATGTCCAGGCCATATGAAATACAACCAATGTCCAATCACTAAAAAACAACCAATGTCTCATCTCTATAAAATACAACCAATGTCCAATCGCTGAAATACAACCAATGTCTCATCTCTATAAAATACAACCAATGTCTCATCTCTATAAAATACAGCCAATGTCTCATCTCTATAAAATACAACCAATGTCTCATCTCTATAAAATACAACCAATGTCTCATCTCTATAAAATACAACCATGTCTAATCACTGAAATACAACCAATGTCTCATCTCTATAAAATACAACCAATGTCTCATCTCTATAAAATACAACCAATGTCTCATCTCTATAAAATACAACCATGTCTAATCACTGAAATACAACCAATGTCTCATCTCTATAAAATACAACCAATGTCTCATCTCTATAAAATACAACCAATGTCTCATCTCTATAAAATACAACCATGTCTAATCACTGAAATACAACCAATGTCTCATCTCTATAAAATACAACCAATGTCTCATCTCTATAAAATACAACCAATGTCTCATCTCTATAAAATACAGCCAATGTCTCATCTCTATAAAATACAACCAATGTCTCATCTCTATAAAATACAACCAATGTCTCATCTCTATAAAATACAACCATGTCTAATCACTGAAATACAACCAATGTCTCATCTCTATAAAATACAACCAATGTCTCATCTCTATAAAATACAACCAATGTCTCATCTCTATAAAATACAACCATGTCTCATCTCTATAAAATACAACCATGTCTAATCACTGAAATACAACCAATGTCTCATCTCTATAAAATACAACCATGTCTAATCACTGAAATACAACCAATGTCTCATCTCTATAAAATACAACCAATGTCCAATCACTGAAATACAACTAATGTTCCAGACCTATGATAGACAACCAATGTCCAATCTATGTAAACTACAGGCAATATCTCAGCCCATTAAAATACAACCTTGTCCAATCAAATTAAAATACAACCAATTTCAAATCCAACTAAAATACAACCAATGTCCAATCCATGTAAAATACAACTTATGTACAATCCATGTAAAATGCAACCTATGTACAATCCATGTAAAGAACAACCAATGTCCAATCCATGTAAAATACAACTTGTGTCCAATCCATTAAAAAACAACCAATGTCCAATTTATATAAAATTCAACCAATGTCCAATACATGTAAAATACAACCAATGTCCATTTCATGAAAATTCAACCAATGCCCAGTCCATTTAAAATACAACCAATTTCCAATCCAACTAAAATACAATTGATGTCCAATCCCTGTAAAAAAAAAACAACAATGTCCAATCCATAAAAAATACAATTAATGTCCAATGTGTGACAAATACAACCAATGTCCATTTCATGTAAAATTCAACCAATGTTTAATCCAATTAAAGTACAACCAATTTCCAATTCATCTAAAAAAAAATGTCCAATCCATGTAAAATACAACCAATGTCCAATCCATGCAAAATGCAATTAATGTCCAATTTATGTAAAATACAACCAAGTCCAATCCCTTTAAAGTAAAACCAATATCCAATCCATGTTACATATAACCAATGTCCAATCAATGTTACATATAACCAATGTCCAATCTATGTAAATTAAAACCAATGTTACAGGCCTGTAAAAAAGAACCAAAGTCTGATCCATCAAAAAAACAAACAATGTTTCATCCATGTAAAATACAACCAATGTGTAATCCATGTAAATTACAACCAATGTCCTAAAGGCATGTAAAAAACAAACATAATTTCCATTCCGTGTTAAATACAACCAATGTCCAATCCATAAATACTAATGTTAAATCCATATAAAATACATGCAATGTCCAATCAATTTTAAATATAACCAATGTCTAATCCATGTAAAATACAACAAATGTCCGAGCCCTGTAAAATAAAACCGATGCCCAATCCATGTAATATACAACAATGTCTAACCCATGTAAAATACTATCAATTTCCCATCAATGTACAATACGACCAATGTCACAGGCCTGTAAAATACAACCAATGTCCAATCCGTGTGAAAAACAACCAATGGCCATCTATGTAAAATACAGACAGTGTTCAGCACAACCATATATTTGTCGTTATCCACCTCATATCTACCGTGAACCAAATCATGTGTGTTGTTAACCACATCATATGTACCGTAAAATACATCATATGTATCGTTAACCACATCATATGTAGCGTTAATCACATCATATGTACCGTTAACCACATCATATGTTTAGTTATTCAAATCATATGTACCGTTAACAAAATCATATGTGTTGTTAACCACATCATATGTACTGTAAACCACATCATATGTACCGTGAACCGTTAACAACATCAAATGTGTCATTAACCACATCATATTTACCGTTAACCACATCATATGTATCGTTAATCACATCATATGTATCGTTAACAACACCATTTGTACCGTTTACCACATCATATGTACTGTTAACCACAACATATGTACCGTTAACCACATCATATGTACAGTTAATCACATCATATACAGCGTTAACCACATCATATATAGCGTTGACCACATCATATATAGCGTTGACCACATCATATATAGCGTAAATCACATCATATGTAACGTTAACCACATCATATGAATTCTTCAAAATAAACTAATAATGTCCAATCCATGTACAGTACAAGCAATGTCCAGCCCACATAAAATACAACCCTAAAATAACCAATTTTACAACCCATAATACCATATTAAATCGGGAAGAAAAGTTTCACAGAAAACAACGTTAGAAAATAGGTTACGCCTTTTACAAGAAAAATAAAATTGGTTGAATGTAACCACTATTTCGGCGATGAAGTGACCACATCCTAAGTTGGAGAACAAACACTTATGTGAAAATGTAAAGACAGAAAGTAGATCAGGCACGTTAAACACATTTTAAATCACAAACCATTCAGCTTCAAATCCTTTCAAATGGAAAGATGCCAACGATCTGAGATGGCATAACCACGCTTTGATTCACTGTCACGTGTTAAAAAAGCACGTGACAATGAGTAGTCACTCCGAATTGATGTAATTTACCCAAAATTTTCGGGGGAGCGCAAGTCACATAATGCTATTTTGAAGCTACAACGATTTCAGGCAATCAGCGCAAGGCCGTTTCGATTTGTTTTTATTTGTACAAAACAAAAGCTGTTTTAGTTAAGAAATTATTATATTAACATACCAATTATACTCAGAATGCAACAGTGAATATTAGTTGCAGCCGCCATCCAATCAACTTCTGTAATGTACTGTCGAAACAAAATTAATCTAGATTTGGTTATATTGATAAACGGTATTGAAACAACTGTGTTCATTGAATATAATTGTACAATTTATTTGTTCCATTGTCAATGTTCAGACGAGGAAACTCGTGACTAATTTCTATAAAACACCGGAAAGTTATAATAACATTTGTAAGGAAGTGAGAAGCTATCGTACACCATTATTTCTTATATTAACATTTTTAATTGACAAAATATGCTATTATGTTGTTGATGCAGAAATTGAAGTCTAAATTGTTAATGACTACGTCCATTTAACAGTAAAATGGCTGGATTACATTAACGATTAAACAAAATTGTTCACACTATGGTACCGGCTATAAAATTAAATATGGTTGTCATTGAAGTAAAATAAATAACATATTACATAGCAAATAGTATTTGCTGGAATTCGCATAATTTAACACTTCCTTTGCGTTATTCTATTGTTGAGTTTAACTACTTGTCGAGGCAGCTGTCTATCACATTATCGCGTTCAGATGATGGACAAAAACACTGCCAGTTATCCTCTATCGTCATATATCGCGTCCAGTGGCGTCTACCAAACGTTATTAACAGCCTTGGCAAACAACCAATCATGGCTATTTACTCTCATTTTTTAATAAATACTTCATTTCCCCTCTAACCGCTAAACACTAATAAATACTGTAAATACTAGGACTTGGATCATTTTAATGAATCAAGATTAATCCTAAATACTGTTGAGTATAAAATTATTATTAATCTTATTTGAACCCCTCATAATCTGAAAAATATTTATTAAATTTGTAGCTTTAATTACGTAAAACTGAATGGCTGATTTGTATGATGAGAACTAACCCTTGACGGATTTCTCAATCGCTTTCTCCCCCGGAAAAGTACGAAGGTGATCGGTAATGAGTGTATACGTATCTCTTGTCCTTCACACTTATATTATAGAAGTCACTTATGTGAGATACATGTAAGTACTCAAAACGGCCTAGAGTTCAACAACTAATTGTTTCAACAGCTTATTTCCTCCTCACTCATTTGTGATTTAACACAACATTAGCATAATAGTACTGGACAAACTATACAACAAAGAGCAAGGCAAACTCCATCGTTGATAGTAGTAAGATATACACAAGCGTGACCTTTTCTGTGCAAAGAAAATACACTGGACATGGGTATGTTTACCTTTTGTATAAACATTGCTTACTAGCAACTTTTCATGACACTGCTATTTGCAATAGTCATTGATGGCAGCGATATTACTATTGTCGTTCTCACATGACATATTCTTCGCCAAATAAGTTCTTATTCATTTTTCGGTACAATGTTCGACGTTTAATTAGAGGAATGAAATAAACTCTGTTCAAGGTATGTACAATATGGATCACTTGTAAGTATTGCCCTTTGAACCGGGATTGTAATCCGCCTGATCGGATTATTCACGAGGCGCTAGACGAGTAAAAACGAAGTCTCTAAAAATCCATGGGATTCGAGTACAGGCGCAGTATTAATCACCCTTTTCAATCCCCCGTCACGGAGAGGGGAGGAGATTATAGGAATGTACTTCGTCCGTCAGTCAGTCAGTATGTCCGTCCGTCTGTCTGTCCATCCGTCTGTCTGTAACATTTCGTATCCGAGCTATAACTTGCTGACGTATTGATGGATTACCGTATGACTTGGTACAACTGATGTCCTCGTTTAGACGATATGCAGTGACCTTAAACCGGGTCCATACATCGATTGTTACAATGATTTCTGAAAAATCCTCTATTTAGTTGTATGTGCAAACATTTTGTCAGTGCTCGGATAATCGGTGCACCGTCAGAACAAATGTTTTCATACAACGATGAATATCCCAACTATCGAATAATGCATTCATGCTGCGTGAATCGAATGAAATTTCGTTTCTTTATCGTAATACTCATTTGTTAAAACATATAAATTCCACTTCTTTTATTTTATGCTTCTTCTTATTATTATTAGATTATTTTGATGTAAAACATAAACGCATTTAGATGCATAATAATCACAACTGATGGTAAAGTGATTAAATTATCAAAACAGTGCTGAGCAATGAGCACACTCATTATTTGTATCTTGAACGCATCACACTAAAATAAGTTAATAGACATGAACGACACTCGGGGAAATAAAACAGTTGTATGATCCAGTTTCTATGAACTTATTGCGTATTATAGAAGTGTTCTTGGTCAGAACTATGATTTTTAAAGGCATATTCTGCTATCAGTTAATACAACTATGCATGTTCACCACCTGTTACATTTCCACTGGAAATGTCTGACGTATTATGTTTTTTTTCTTTTAAGCCAATTCAGTTTAATGTTATATTTGACTTACAGTTGGATATTCGGATGAAAATCAAAACCTATTTTCAAAGTTAGCATACCATCGCTTGAATCCCATACTGTTCTAACAGCATCTCTTAGTGGTTTGAGAAAATTGAGTCTAAAGTTTAAAGTTGTTATAACTTTTTTGTTTGTAAATGTAATTTCACCAAATTTTTACTGACCATTTAAAATGCAATGACATATAAAAAATAATTAACTTGCAATTACTTATTGTTTAGAATATTTACTTTTATATAAACGAAAATGACCACAAATGTCACGTTATTGTTAAGTTAAATGGTTTCCAAACTGTTCTAATTGAGATAGAACAGTTCGTGTATGTTATCAAGTCTTCCAAACTATCCTAACGTTTAAGCATTTTGGATGTGTTAAAGAAATGAATCACGTGTCGTTGACACCATGATTTCATCGGCCATTTAAGACTTAGAACAGTCCGGAAGTTATGAGAGTGGGTGATTTTGAGATAGAACAGAAAGGAATGTAAAAAAAACCTCTCTAAACATAATAGATAGTCTGTTCCAAGTTAGACTAAATGAAAGGGTTTGAAAGAAAAAAAAATGATATAAAAATCTAAAGATAACCCAAAAATTGACTAAGACCCGTATGGAATTCAAGCGACGATATGAAAGCATATAGCCATATACCAATTGATACGTTTCTGCGGTACCGGTGCGCGATCATTTGACGCAACATACCTTGTGTGCTTTAGCGCAGTTTAGTTTTGCTGAGAAGGCTGCTCACCGTGATGATGTGAGTTTATGAAAAGTACAAATGGATTTAACCCGTATCCTACGCTTATGTACCAGATTTCCACTTTTCTCCAAAATTTCCTATGAAGTGGCCAGTGATGGGCATTTAATTTTAATAACATGGCTTGTCATGATCTGCTGATAGTATCATCCTGGAATGTTTTATGATCCTATCAAGTTTCAAGATAACAGACCTTGCTGGGGGAGAAAATGTACATTGCTAGAAATATCGAAGACTGGAATTTTCAATTTGGTTTAAAAATATATATTAGCTCTACTGGCCAAAGGCCAGAAGAGCTTATACGATGGTAATGTGTACGTAGCATGTGTATTCGTGCGTCCGTGCGTCTGTAAACAATTGCTTGTGAACACGATACAGTCTTCAGTTTTGATTGTATCTCGATGAAACTTGTACAGTATCTAGATATCCATTAAAGCTCGGTTCCTTTCGAAAACCAGCCAGATCCGCCCATGCATGCCTAGATTATGGCCCTTAATACTATAAAAATGCTATTGTGTAAACACTAGCTTGTGAACACGATACAGTCTTCAGTTTTGATTGTATCTCGATGAAACTTGTACAGTATTTAGATATCCATTCGAGCTCGGTTCCTTTCGAAAACCAGCTAGATCCGACCATGCATGCCTAGATTATGGGCCTTGTAAGTATTAAAAAATCAGTTCGTCTGTAAACAATTGCTTGTGAACATGATACAGTCTTCAGTTTTGATTGTATCTCGATAAAACTTGAACAGTATTTAGATATCCATTAGAACTCGGTCCCTTTTGAAACCAGCCAGATTTGCCCATGCATGCCTGGATAATGGGTCTTAAAAGTATAAAAAATGTTAATTTAAGCTATGTCTATTTTTAGCCAAGACTACAGGAGCGAAGTCTATTTTTAGCCAAGTGTACATGTAAATTCACAATTGCTTGTGAAAGTTTGTTCAAATTATGCCCCTGGGATCATTACTGCCACCCCCCCCCCGATATTGTCCCGCAAGTGGTTGTTCAAATTATGCACCTGGGGTCAAAACTGACACTGCCATGGGTGTCACAATTTTCCTAGAGACTTATTTAAGAAATATTTTCAAAATCTTCTTGTTTCAAAGGCCCATACCTTTGATATTTGTTGTGGAGCATCATATGATGCAATTGAAAACATTTGAAATAATGCCCCTTGGGCAAAAGCTGGCCCCACCCCTTTTGACTTACTTATTATTAGCTCTACTGGCCAAAGGCCAGAAGAGCTTATGCGATGGTAATGTATACGTAGTATGTGCATCCGTGCGTCCGTGCGGTCGTGCGTCCGTGCGTCTGTAAACAATTGCTTGTGAACACGATACAGTCTTCCGTTTTGATTGTTTCTCGATGAAACTTGTACAGTATCTAGAAATCCATTAGAGCTCGGTTCCTTTCGTAAAACCAGCCAGATCCGCCCATAAATGCCTAGATTATGGGCCATGAAAGTTTTAAATAAATGCTTTCTATTTTTAGCCAGGTCTGCATGAGCGAATTCTATTTTTAGCCAAGTTTACATGTACAAGAAAATCCAAGTCTAGAGTTAAGGGAGACAATTTGCAAGTCTATGATTTTGAGAGACAATTTGCTTTTTGCTTCTGCAATTCATTTTGTAAATTACTCTGCCTTGTTCTTATTGAAAGCCCAAAGGCCATTTTTTAGCTTTAAGTTCTGTAGTTTGCGCATTCATCTTAACAAAATTGGTTGTGAATGTTTAAGTTATGCACCTGGTGTCTTACTGGCCACACCCAGGGTTCACAGGTAAACATAAATCTGGAAAGGTTTGAAAATCTTTTTGTGTGTTCGTGCATCCATCTCAGCACAATTGATTGTGAATTTTGTTTAAATTGATCAATGTTGTCCTAGGATGCCCTTGACTTTGACCTTTTGACCAACTTTTTTTAACTTTTAAAACTACAGAAATTTTTACTATGAGTACAGTGTTGAAAGCATTTTTTTTTTGGTCGGATGACTTTTACTTGGCACATATTAAAATAGTTCATGCAACTAATCTGCTTACAATACTTTCTGGGCTCAGATGTTGAACGTGCTACGTTTTCAGGTAACCCAAACACAAAACATAAATTATATGTCTGTTGCCTTTTACCCATACATACATGCTGTAGATTGATATGACCACAAAAGCCATGCCAGTAGAGCATAGGCCCTTTTGGGTCTCTTGGTTTTTAAAGCTACAGTAATGGAATTTTGACCATGTGAACAGGTTTGCAAACAAGCATTAATGTACGTTGTCCTCGGATGTCCTTGATTTTGACCTTTGACCGACTTTTTATGTTTAAGGCTACAGAAATGAAATTTTGACGATGAGTACAGTTTAAAAAGCAAATATTTCTTACCCTCAGATTACCTTTACTTGGCATATATTAAAATAGTTCATGCAACTAATCTGCTTACAACACTTCCTGTCCTCAGATGTTGAACGTGCAGCGTTTTCAGCTAACCAAAACACTAAAAGTGAACTATATATTTGTTGCCTATTACTCAAACGTACATGCTCTGGATTGAAAATGACCACAAGAGCCACGCCAGTAGAGCATAGGCCCTTTTGGGCCTCTTGTTTATCTCAACACATAATAACAATTTTGTAACAAAGGTTACAATAATTTTGATTGAATAAGTAATTAGTTGATATCACTTATGACTCATAATGAACATATAAACATTATTATGTACACTTATGTTGAAATAAGTGTGGGGGGGGGGGGTCAAAGACATTGAAGTGTCTGAAAATAAATGTCTAGGTGCGTAGTAATACTTTGTGCAATTGAACTGTCTGAAAGCTGTTCATTCAGTGATAAATGAATTTTAGAAAACTGCATTGTGAATTTTCAAGATGTAATGATCAATGCAAACTTTAATATATCTAAAATAAATCCTCCATTACACATGAACTTAATAAATAAATAATTAAATGATTAAAACATTTCCGTATCATTATTATTTTCATTTAATTAATTAAAAAACGTGTCGTATTGGCAATATAATATTGTATATTTCTTCACAAAAATGATCGTTTGTCATCAGCATGCCTTACTGTTTCCTTGTTTATGAAACCTTTGAAGAGAACTTGAATCATGAGAGGGGTTTCAAGGTACCACTCTTGAATAACATCAAACGAGATAATTGATAATTGTTTCACAAACTTTATATGATTCATTGGTCCAGCCAGAATTTGCAAAGGGAAGGGTGCTAGGTCAGAAAGAGCACTTCTAATACGCGTTGAAAGATCCTTATGGACACTTGCATCGACCAATGTTCAATTCGTAATGAGTATGTGTTGTAACTACTTTCAATACTAATATAATTTGTTATGAATACCTAAGCTGTTATCTTTCATTTAGTGTCAAAATTATGTTAAATTGTTATTTTAGACTTTCTGAAAATTGACTGTGTGAAGCAAAAGGGCCAGGAGTAAGTAGTAAAAGACAAAAGGTTGCTGAAAAGCGGCAGCAGGGTGCCCCGCCCTGCTATTTAAGGCTTAGCTTGAGCACTTATCTAAGCAACATGTTTCACAGTTTGTAACATCGTCAAAATATGCATCTTTCCTTTCAACATTCCTCGATATTGTAAAACTTACATTGACCTTTGAGCAAAATATACGATTTTTGAGCATGAATAGCATAGAAAACAGACTGGAAAGAAAAAAGCAGACAAACGACGGTCCAGTGCAGGCGGGGCGTTGTTTTACTTTCATGAGAGGATAAATTTCATTTGTTTCTTTTTTGTTCCCATAATTATCATGCAATGTATATCAATTATTATTTGTATATTACAGTATACAAATTAACGAATATTTAAAACATAAGACCAATCCATACACCATTATTACAATCATGGAAAACACAACAAGAGGGCCATGATGGCCCTAAAACGCTTACCTAAGCAAAGAGCCACAACTCTATGATAAAGAACTAAAAAAAATGTTGCAATTTAAACATATCTTTACTGATATCGATGCCTTGTTTGATATTTGTAAAGGGTCATGCCAGGAAGCTACCTGTAAAGTTTCATTGAATATGGCCAGGTAGTTTCAGAGATTTTTTTAAAGCAAAACAGTAAGACGGCCATTTTGCTGTTGTTGTTGCTGATCAATCTCATTGCCTTGTTGTACTTTTGTAGAAGATTGCCCAAGGAACCTTCCTGTAAAGTTTCAATGAATTGGACTGGTAGTTCTAGAGGAGATGTTTTTTAAAGCAAAACAGGAAGTTGGCCATTTTGTTGTTGTTGTTGATCAATCGTGACAACTTGTTGTATTTTTGTAAAGGGTCACCAAAGGAAGCTTCCTGTAAAGTTCCATTGAATTTGGACAGGTGGTTTCAGAGAAGATGCTTTTTAAAGCCATACAGAAAGTTGGCCATTTTGTAGTTGTTGCTGTTGTTGTCGTTGATGATCAATTTGTAGAAGATTACCCAAGAAAGCTTTCTGTAAACTTTTATTGATTTTGGACTGGTAGTTTTTGAGGAGATGTTTTTTAAAACAAAACAGGAAGTCGGCCATTTTGTTGTTGTTGTTTTTTATCAATTGTGACCCCTTGTTGTATTTTTGTAAAGGGTCACCCAAGGAAGCTCCCTGTAAACTTTCACTGAATTTGGCCAGGTAGTTTCAGAGGAGATGGGTTTTTTTTAGCAATTGTTGACAGACGGACGGACGGACGACGGACAAAGACCGATCACAATGGCTCACCTTGAGCACTTCATGCTCTTGTGAGCTAAAAATACAAAAAATATCCATATTGCCTTATTATTTCATTCATTTTTCTTTGAATTTCATATAATGTTAAAAAAAATGTTAAACGTTAAGCATAAAACTCTTCTACTTTCTAGTTAATAAATTTCTTCACTTTCAAAAAATAAATTCTATATTATGAAGAACTGCATCTAAAGAAATTAACTTGACCCTTCAGAAATCAACTTTACCAGCCCAGATAAGATCAGAGAGGGCCAATTAGTGATGGCTGGTGTTGCGTTGTTGGTTTAGTTCTAACAACAACCTGTGGAATGGGTTAGATTCATAAGATCTCAAATGGAGTTACATGTTTATTCATTCATACCCAAGCATCAAGTGAAATACAATACTACAGGCATAGCTATATATGAAACATAGTATTCAGAATGAATAACTACAATAGAGAAATATGCTGTAGTATATAAAGAATTGTGTCCCTTAGATATATTAAGATTAAGAATGCAACATCTCTCTTCTTTTAAAACAAATTAGTAAATTTATGAAGAACACATTTAATCTAAAGTAATTTGGTCAACACCCTAGCGTTATCATTATTTTCAGCTGAGCAGAAAATCTTCTTGACAGATTAATTGTTCCAGCAGAGTGTATCTGGAAATTAATGAGAATTTCTTCTCACTAAATGTTAACAGTTCAGATAAGGACACTTGAATCCTCCCCGAAATGTCATCTGAAAGTGTATTGTTTTCATACCGCAGATAGCTGTTGATATATCCAATTAACATTGTAGAAATATTGTCCACACATATCACTTTCACACGGTTACAGGATATAGGCGATTATGAATTTCCTTCACAGCACAGAATATTGAAGAAAAGTTTTACATTTGAAATATATTGAAGTATCACAAATATATATATACAACATAACACAAAACACATCATAAATCAGTTCAAAGATCCAACCTTTGAGGTACTTTGACCTGTCTTCCTGATCTAGTGACGTACATGTTAGAGTTTTGATCAGTATTGCCAGCAACATTAGTTGGTGCTGATGGTTGTTGTTGTTGCGACTGAGTGTTATCATGAGAAAAGTTTCGCTCTGATTGATTTTGTATGTTTCTGTCACTGTCATTTTGTGATTGATCAGTTAGACGAATGTCGTTGCCATTGCATGGATGTGTATCTATGATTTGAAATGGTTTTTCATTTGTCTTTAACAAATGATTTCTGTTTCGTCTATAGACACCACCATCATTAGTTTCAACAATGTATGATCTGTCATGCACTTGTTTCCTAACAATTGCCTGTTTCCAGCGTTTACCTTGTTTGATTCTAATTGTTTCTCCTTGTGACAATTGTGTGAGTGGCTTGGCAGATTTATCAAACCATGTCTTTGATTTGATTTTTGATTTTGACATTTTGCTTTTGATTTCTTGCCTATTTTGAACTTTCGGCTCAAGGTGTTTGCGTGTTACTGGCAAAATAGACCTAGTCTCCCTACTCATTAGTAATTGTACTGGTGATTTGCCACATGAAAGCGGTGCATTTCTGTATTCGAGAACTGCAAGATACGGGTCTTTGTTATCTTGTAGAGATTTTGTGAAAATCTTTTTGATTGTTTGAATACATCTTTCAGTAACACCGTTGCCTTGTGAGTGTAACGGCGATGACGTAACATGTTCAAAATCCCATTCTCTAGCAAATTTGTCAAATTCCTGACTACAATATTGTCCTGCATTGTCACTAATGACTTTTGAGGGTATTCCATGTGTAGCAAAATAGCCCTTCAATTTGTGAATAACCGTGTCAGTTCTCATATTTCTGAGTAACCCGCATTCAAAATATCTGCTATACAGATCAACTACAACAATGTAGTTACTGTCATTCCAGTGAAAAATATCAGTAGCCACAACTTCCCATGGCCTGCTGGGAATCTGATTAGGAATCATTGGTTCCTTGACATTGGAGTTTCTGTGTTCAAGACATATGGGACAATTGAGTACTTTGTTCTTTATGTCTTTGGTCATATTGGGCCAAAACATTACACTTCTTGCACGCTGAGTACATTTCTCTATGCCTAAGTGTGAATCATGAACTTTGTCCAGCATCATATGTCTCAAATCTTTGGGAATTATGACATTGTTTCCTTTCAACAAAAAATCGTCAATGACTGTTAGTTCGTCTCTGAAATTCCAATATTGTGAAATACTATTTGGACAGTTCTGTCTCTTATCAGGCCAACCTGTTAATATTGTGTGTTTCAGAGTCTGCATCTCTTGATCAGTCTCAATTTTGCTTTTGATCAGGGTCATTTTCTGATCACTCATAGCAATATTTTTCATGACAGAATGTACATGAACATCTATGTCTTTACATATATCAATCTGTTCATCTTGCAAATAGTTGCGACTTAGTGTATCAGCTACTGGAATGTCCTTTCCAGGTACATGAACAATTTCATAATCGTATTTCTGTAATTGCAAAATCATCTTTTGCAATCTTGGCGGAGCAACATGCAAACTTTTGCGTGTTATACTCACAAGTGGCTTGTGATCACTTTGGACTACAACATGTCGTCCATATGTCATTTGATGAAACTTGGTTATGCCATACAGTACAGCATAGAGCTCTTTTGTAATCTGGGCATAGTTTCTTTCTGCAGACGTCAATGCTTTCGAAGCAAAGAAAACTGGTTTGTCGTTTTGAAGCAAAACACAACCAAGTCCATTTTGTGATGCGTCTACTTGCAGCACAACTTCAATATTTGGATCAAAGTACGAGAGTACCTGTCCTGGGTTTTGAGTTATTACCCTTTTTATTTTGTTCAAGGCAATTTCATGTTCCGGGTCCCACCGGAAAATACTGTCTTTCTTCAGCAACTGTCGTAACAGACTAGTCATTTCTGCAAGATTGGGTGCAAATCGTTGCAGATAATTCACCATTCCTAATATAGTCTCTAGCTCAGACTTTGACTTAGGAGACGGCATTTCCTGGACAGCTCTTACCTTTGAAGGATCAATTTTCAGTCCGTCTGACGTCAGTAAATGTCCAAAGAAAGGTATTTCTGACTTACCAATCTCGGTTTTGTCAGCATTGAGTTTGAGACCTTTTTGTTGACATCTTTCCATAAGTTTGTCCAAGTTTCTGTCATGTTCTTGTTTGTCTTTGCCATAACAAACAATATCGTCAACAATGACCTTGACGCCATTCAAACCTTCAAGACAAGACTCCATTTTCTGGACGAAGACGTCTTGAGCACAATTTACACCATAGGGAAGTCTCAGATACCTATATCTGCCAAATGGAGTATTGAAAACTGTCAGAAATGATGATTTCTTGTTCAGTTTAACAGACCAATAACCGGTTCTCGCGTCAAATTTGGAAAATACGGTTGCACCTGTCAAGTCAGGCAAAATATCATCTATTGATCTAGATGGATAGTGTGGTCTCACTATTGCCTCATTCAGGTCTTTAGGGTCTAGGCATACCCTTAAAGAGCCATTGGGTTTTTCAACAGTTACCATACTGTTGACCCATACAGACGGTTCTGTCACTTTGACAATGACTTTGTCTTTAACCATTCTGTCTAATTCTGTTTTTAGTCTGTCCTTAATTGCAATAGGTACACGTCTTGGAGGGTGTACTACAGGTATTGCATCCGATTTTATATGTATGTCACATTCACCTGGAAGTGTTCCCAGACCAGTAAACACATCATGGTATTTTGAAATAACTTGGTCTTTTGTGTAAGAAACGTCAGGTTCTACTGCTGATACAAATTTGAGTAGATTCATGGCAAGGCAAGTGTCAAGACCTAAAATTGGACATGAGGGTGTATCTACAATGTAAAATTCGTTTCTTGAAATTTTACCATTGTACAAGCATTGAAGACTAACTACACCGTGTACTTTGAGTGATGTGCCATTGTAAGCTGTCAATTTGCTGTTTGTGTGTTTCAACTGAATTTTGCTACCAAGTGATTTGTACATGTGGTATGGTATGATAATAACTTGTGCACCAGAATCAATCTTGAATTTGAATTGTGTGCTGTTGTTACCAACTGAAATATTGACAAAAGCTTGATTTTTGTGTTTGTCATGAGTAACAGTATTAACAAAATAACCATCACAGTTGTCACTTAGATCTGAGGAAGAAAAATCATTTACCTCATGCACTCGTGATTTGTTCTGTTCCTTTTGCTTTTTGTAGCATACACTAACAAAGTGATTTCTTTTCCCACAGTAGTTACAGTCTTTCCCTCTTGCTGGGCATATGTCCTTGGTCTCGTGTTTTGATCCACAGTTTGAACACATAGCCTTCTTCGTGCCAGCGTTAGCATACTTCAGTTTGCCACTCGACCTTTGTTTTGGATTCCTCTTTGCCTCTGGGTGGTGATATGTCCTTGGTGTAACGGCATTTACACTTTTATTGTTGTCCATTTGTTGAATGTGTGATTTTGTAAGTTCATACGTTCTAGCAATGTCCAAAGATTTCTGTAACGTTAAACCGTTCCCTTCGCTTATGAACTTTTCGCGGAGTTTCACAGATCGAACGCCAAATACAATGTGATCCCGGATCATGTCATCAAGAATGTCCTCTGGATAATCACATTCTTTGATGAGTAATCTCAAGTCCGTAACAAACTGTTCAAACGATTCGCCATCTTTTTGTATTTTCATTTTGAAAATGTATCTTGAATATATACGGTTTGATTTTGGTTTACAATAGTTCTCGAACTGGTTGTAGAAGTATGTAAGATCTTTTTGTTGATCGTCTGTTGGTCTCCAAGTGCTAAAAATGGAACGACCTTTTTCTCCAACCCACAGCATTAGGTAATTACACTTCACTTCTTGTGATTGTTCCTTTAGAGGACCCTTAAACATAAAGTCGGAATGTGACTTAAACGACTTGAATGACTGCGACAAATCTCTGCTGTCCCAGTCCATTTTGGGTGTTTGTCCTTGCATATTGTTAAAGCTTGCCATTTTGTTAGAATGAGCTTCACAATTACAATTTAATTATTCCATTTAATTTCAATTTAATCCATATGAATCAGTTCACCAACTTCTGACACCATGTTGCGTTGTTGGTTTAGTTCTTACAACAACCTGTGGAATGGGTTAGATTCATAAGATCTCAAATGGAGTTACATGTTTATTCATTCATACCCAAGCATCAAGTGAAATACAATACTACAGGCATAGCTATATATGAAACATAGTATTCAGTATGAATAACTACAATAGAGAAATATGCTGTAGTATATAAAGAATTGTGTCCCTTAGATATATTAAGATTAAGAATGCAACAGCTGGGCTTTCAGCTGAAGTTAATGGGAGATTAACAGTTATAAGTGATTTACTAGCTGATAAGCCCTCGCTGAGTCTCAGTCGCTCTCTGGTACATATGCGTAGGACTGTACTCAGTATTTGTATCCGGGTTGGGATGTAAGTGTTTCCCTACACTATATAGATCATACACTTATAAATCAAAGATAAAAGCGGTGTAGATAAATCGTTCAAACAATAATACTATGATCTGATCGGAGACACCTTACACGCTGTGTTGAGGCATTGAATTATATAAGTGAACGCAATAATTATGCTTTACCAAGTCCCATTTGTACTGTCATACGTACATCTCCTATCATTTAAGCATTTAAATGAATTTCTGAATGGTATATGGCAGTAGAATACCGCTGTAGCCGGGGCTGTACCGGGGGCATTAGCAATCTTGCAGTTTCATTACTGTCTGTAGCTTCGGGTGAAGTGTGTGCTTCCAGTGTCCGATTCGGAATAAATACATTCATACTTACTGTGTTGACCGAAACATGAGAGACAGCAGAACAGAACATTTACCAGAAGGTCATAGACATACGTATATGGAATCAAACAACCTATTAATGAATGCGATTATGTTTTGAAAGCAGCGTACTATCGTAAACAAATGAAACCGGGACAGGGCCAACAGCGCCAGCTCAGCTTCGACATTTCTTCTCTCATTAATTGTACAACTATTACATTGTGTAAGACAAAATATCTTCCTTTTTTCCTTTCTAGCCTGTGCGGATACAAACGAACATTGTGATTACTGGACAAAAAATGGAGAGTGTCAGAAAAATCCGGTCTACATGAACCAGTCCTGCAAAAAAGCATGCGGCCTCTGCACTGAAGGTAATGAACCAGGACCATCTAACTGTCATAACAATGGCTACAAAAGCTCACGTTGATCGTGCACTTCGGGAATTGTCGTCTCAATTTCGTTTGTGTTCGATTATCCTACTTCAAAAATAGGTAAAACAAATGTTAAAATCCACGGCCGTGTATAAGGCTTTTAGTTCGGTGTGGGTTACATTGAAAATGTTTGCCCATTATTTAAACGATGGGGCAATTTAAAACTAACCCTTATTCCTCACTAACCCTTACCCTTTACGTTATTCGAAGATGGAATCACCTAAATACTCGATTTCCATATAACACTTACGTTTTAGTACAGTCAAGTACGGAACTACTATGTAAACGTTAAAACCTCATGCTAGAAGACGATCCGCAAAAGATTGTTATATTGTAGTAATACCAATGAATATGGATCACGATGAGAGAATCTTGGGCGAATATTGCTCACGATTCATCACGTATCCTTCTTCATATGACATCGCGGCGCTTCAGGAATAATTGAAGCAGAAACGTGTACAAAGTTGACACGCATTCGTACAAAAGTCGTGGTAAACCTTGCACGGTCAACATCTTGGAACGTCGAGTAGTCGTACTTGATCCATTCAGAACTCCTCGGACATTTTCCATCGAAAACAACCTTGGATGTATATGGACGGTTTACAATGTCAAAAATCTGCACTGTTTAACTACGCTGCAAGTAGATCGCGTGATTTAGATTTAGCAGTTAAACTTTATGACTTTACTCTTGAAAATCTTAATTATTTATGCAATCACTGACAATCAATTGGAACTTAGTAAAACAAAATGCACGTTAAAACACTACTATTACTTAACACTATTATTTAAAAAAATACGAACTACTTCTACTGATGTACCGGTAAACCGTCCATATTCATCCGAGAATGTTTTCGATGGAAAATGGCCGAGGAGTTCCGAAAGTACTTGATCGTGTATTGTGAGAGTCTGGACTATTCAAAACAATTGTAACAAAATGGACTAGAGTCTCAACTAAACCGTATATATAAGTAGAGGTAACTCGTGTACAGAAAGCTACACATACACGTTACAGTACAAGTGGAAACTGAAAGCTCTTAAATAATCAGGATACTCTCGGACTTTATTCGGGCCCGAAATAACACAATCATTTACTTACCGATTAAGTATTAAACATTACAACTATATATATGTAATCCTCTCTTTGATAGCATATTAGCTGTAACATTGTGACTTTTCTCGATATAAATAAACATATCATTTTGTTTTATAGGCTGTACCAACGTGTATCCAGATTCTAATTGCTACTTTTGGGCGAATAGGGCCCAGTGCACGACCAACCAGGCGTTCATGCATTTAAACTGCAAGAAAACTTGCAAAATTTGTAATGATAACTCAGAATCATCAACGACAACAGCAAACACAACAAGGGCAACAATAAAAGCACCAACAACAAAAGCACCAACAACAAAATCACTAACAGCAAAAACACCAACGAATACACCAACCAAGGCACCAACAACAATAGCACCAACAACAAAAGCACCAACAGGTTAGTTTAATAGCTCGGTAAGCATTGTACCTCTATAACGTTAAAAATAACGTTATATTACTATGACTTTAATAATTCGTTATATCTATATCATTCATAATTGATACATGTTTTGCATGCTATTATTATCCTTTTATATGCTTAGGGGCATATATATTGAAGTCAAACTTGATCATTGCAAGCTGATTGTAGGGCTCGTCTGAATTTCAGTTAACAAAGTAACTCGACAATGATTATTATTCAACCCAGAAGTTAAATATTTCACGTGGCATTTCCAGGACTTTTTAAGGATTAAACTCTACAAAACTATACTGTGAGTTTCATAACAGGGTTTTGGACTTTTTTTGAATGACAGACAACGACACCATTCTTGAATGACAGACAAACGACACCATTCTTGAATGACAGACAACGACACCATTCTTGAATGACAGACAACGACACAATTCTTGAATGACAGACAACGACACCATTCGTGAATGACAGACAACGACACCATTCTTGAATGACAGACAACGACACCATTCTTGAATGACAGACAACGACACCATTCTTGAATGACAGACAACGACACCATTCTTGAATGACAGACAAACGACACCAATCTTGAATGACACAACGACACCATTCTTGAATGACAGACAACGACACCATTCGTGAATGACAGACAACGACACCATTCGTGAATGACAGACAACGACACCATTCGTGAATGACAGACAACGACACCATCCTTGAATGACAGATCCTTGAATGACAGACAACGACACCATTCGTGAATGACAGACAACGACACCATCCTTGAATGACAGACAACGACACCATTCTTGAATGACAGACAACGACACCATTCTTGAATGACAGACGACGTAAAATGAAATTGCTAGTGTTGAACATACTGGATCAAAACAAGTGAAATATCATTAACGTAAATATTCACATTGAGTTCAACTTAATATAGTTATACATGTATCGAGAGGGCACTAAGCGGGCAAGTGGGTTTCCTCTGGGTACACAACATAAGACCACACTCACGCGTAATCGTATATCATGCCAACGAGATTGATTAATATGATGCGAAAGTAATAACTCACCAAGACCCAATCATTGAATATTGAATGAAAATATGCAGTCTCAATCTTGCGGGAATTGTAAAAAAAAGTGTGTACGCATTTCTTCCTCAGTTGATACTTCAACAAAGAGACGTGTAACTCCGACATCTATAAACACCAGCCATGCCCCAACGATTACCGCCCTTACAATTGGACCAAATCAGCATCAGGATAGTAGTCACACAGGTAATCGATATGAACAGGAATGTGTGTGAAACACATAATCATTGAAAAAACTTTTTATTTTAATCTGGTTTCTGCTGTAGTAAAGAAGAAAATTTATTCAAAGAAATATACTATGCAATACATATCAGAAACAATGCAAGCATGACCCGTGATCAATACATTATTGGCGGAACAGATTTATAAACAGATTTATTCAAATCACAACTTTGACACAAATCTCTACACAATTTGATATACTTTTCTAAATATATGAATAATTATATACCTTCTGTATAAATACTAATGGTACAAGTTACGCACACTACTTTATGATTTGTACTAATTTAAAAGTACTAAACGATACCTAACCATACTGATATAGAATTATTATATTTCGACTTAAAAGCGGAGGAGCGAGCACTGCAACCTCCTCGGCGTACCTTATGCCAACATTCAATTGGTAGTTGTGTCCCCTTCACAAACCTAAAGCCGAAATCGAAACCCTCAAGGATGGTTTAAGGACGTGTTCCATTTACTGGCAAATTCTTTTCAATATTAAACAAAAGTATGATATTAAACTATAGTCTTTGTAGAAAAACTATATTGATCTATAATAAGTTAACAGCCATAACACATGCTGGAACTTGTCTTATAGTCTCATAGAGTAAAATCATGTACATTAGGTAAGGGTTTCAACTTCTGCCAAATAAGCATACTGAATATATTTCTGAAACCCCTACTCCGAATGTCAAAGCATTAATATTAATGTATACATGGTCTGCAAGTCGATTAATTAACGGTTCATATTTCATATATATTACAGAACCGGAGAGTACTCATACTGCATTGTACATAAGTGTACCCTTACTCATCACTGGCGTCATTATTCTTGTAGCCATCGTTTGTAGGTAAGAAAGATGTTGTCCTATTCTAATTGTGTTTATTCATAGATTTAATATCATGATATCATCTTAGTATTAAATTTCCATATCTAACATCTACTGAAATGTGCTAAGGAATCTTTTTTAAATATAAAAAGCATTCAAAGCATATGTATTGTATAAACAAGTACTGAGGAACCGACATTAATATAATTTTTATATTAGGCGAAAATTCAACGGACGCGACGTTAAGAAAGGACGATCTGCTATGAATGGCTTGCCGAACACGACAGGGGGAAATGGCTCAGAACTACCAATTTATTACACCATAGATGATGACAAGACCGTAAGATATGATGAGTCTCAAAAGGGTAATCTGGCACCTACCCCTGGAGCATACATATCGCCTGTCTACCACATAACACCACATACACAAGAGGCGTACGACTATGTAGACGAAAGCGGGACACAGAACGATCTCGGATATGATGTGTCTAAACTACATGGTCGAGCTGACAATCAGTATGAACAGGGAGAGTGTGGCACAGGATACAATGCGCTCAGAATCGTACAATCCAAACGTGGAACAGGGCAAAATGAACATTTCTATGACAGTTGTGATGACCAGTTATCCATGCAAGATAAAAAGTCTCACAATCCATGACATTGCTTTTATTCGAGTCTATTTATCCTTGATACAAAATATTCTTTATTGCACATGTGTATGTGTGGCATAAATATACAGCATCAAATATCAGTATCAAATTGAATCCCATATGTGACAGTTTTGTACAATATATGCAGTTAATCAGAATTATTTAAGCGATCAGAACGGTTCCAAAGGGAGTTATATCCATATCGGAAAACATAAACGACAAAGAAAATCGCCCTGTTTAGTTGGTTTATTCGGTAACTCAGACCGAACAAGTGACGGTGGTCAACAATCCGGGCGTATTGACTTTTCTCCGGGGGGTTCCTCACAGCACAAATACCACATTCATTTGCTATGTCAAATGTTTCTTGGTGCAGAGGGCAAGTAAGAATTACTGAAATATCCTACATAATGCATTACGGCCGTATTTGGTAACATGAAAAGCTCAGTTCGATAGTCAGTTTGTTGAAATGTGTTGACTATTAAATAAGGAACCTGACAAGGTTCCCGTCCATTGTTCCAATAATTTGAACTAAAACAATGTACTTTATAAAAAAACAACACAAGGAACCTCTTGTCAAACGTCCTGTCTGCATTTTACCTAGTAAAAATCCTGCCGGACCAGACTAAATACGCGATAATCTCTCCAGCACGGTAATATCATGATTAGCACATCGATGACTATGACCCCCCCCCCCCCCGACTAGACTGACCATCCGTCCGTCCGTCTATCCATCACAAATCGTGTCCGCTCCAAATCTCTTGAACCTCTTGAAGGAGTTTGAAATAACTTGCCACGAATGTTGACCATATTAAGACGATGCGTAAAGCGCATTGACAACCAGCTCGGTTCAAGGTAAAGGTCACACTTAGAGATCAAAGGTCATATGGCTATATTTCATGTCCGTTCCATATCACTTGAACCTGTTTGACGGATTTTGAAATAACTTGCCACAAATGTTCACCATATTGAGACGATGTGCAGAGTGAGTGTTACAACCAGCTTGGTCCAGTGTCAACGTCACACTTAACGGTCAAGGGTCATATGACTATACTTCGTGTGGGCATCTTTATAGCGTTACATATTGTGTCCGCTCAATTTTTCTTGAGCCGCTTGAATGACTTTTAAATATCTTGCCATAAATGGCCTTCAGAAATTGTGTCCATCTCGATATCCATAAAAAAATATTTTTGTTTCCTTCATAATTTTTTTCAACTCCAAGTAAATTTAAATAAGTTGACAAACGTCATCACATTATCCACATAATGAGGCAGACCATAAATGAAATCAACGTTTCAATAAAAAATGTGTTTGTCTAAACTAAGATTGTCGTCACATCATTTACGTATTAAAACAGGTCGATATGGCCGTAATTGATAGAGCTGATCGTCTTTGTACCTTGTGTAACTCTGAACGATATAGAAGAGGAATACAACTTCATCATATTGTGACCTGCGTATAATAATTTTAGAAAAGAGTTATATAAGAAACACAAGTATTTACAAGTTTATTACATTAATGAAATCGCGAGACATTGGTATTGCAAGAAACCTAAGTCAATTTACATATCAAACATTTCTTCTAAGAAATTTTAGGATAAATAATAGGATTTAGATTCTTAAGTGTTTTATGATATCAGCCTTTCAATTCCTTATCATTCTGTTATTTCAGTTATATAACATTTACACTTAGACTGCGATATTTATCATTTGAAAAATAATAAATTATGGTCATTTGCCATTTATCTCGGGAACTTATTACTTACTTGATGCATATCATGGTATGACAAGAAATAATGTTGCTCCATTCACACAACATTGCGACCGTTATACGATCTCTTCGCGAATGGTTATATTTGCTAAAGACTTACAACCGCTGAGACCAGTCCAGAAGTGGTTGCAGCAACCAAGATAAAAGAAGGAACGTTCACGAAGCTAGCATAACAGTTGCCCAGATAACAAATTAAGGATGCAATAACGCAAGATGTAAAAGAAACAAGTCAAGATGTACAAGTCAGTTAGCAAGATGTAATTTTTGCTTCGAAACAATTCCCTTCCATCGGTATCCAGGTATCGGTAGCTCTTCGTCATGGTTGAGCACATCTGGAACAAGACAAGATCAATCTTCTGTAAAGTGCGACTGGTCGGTGATAGATCAGTGAATCTTCCGTAAAGTGAGACTGGTCGGTGACAATTAAACAAAACTGCCGCGAAGTGCGACTGGTCGGTGACAAATAAGCAAATTCTCTGTAAAGTGTGACTGGTCGGTGACAAATCAGCAAATTCCCTATAAAGTGCGACTGGTCGGTGACAAATCAGCATATTTTCTGCAAAGTGTGACTGGTCGGTGACAAATATCAAATTTTCTGTAATGTGTGACTGGTCGGTGACAAATCAGCATATTTTCTGCAAAGTGTGACTGGTCGGTGACAAATCAGCAAATTTTCTGTAAAGTGTGACTGGTCGGTGTCGGTGACAAGTCAGCGAATCTTCTGTAACTGCATGATTGCAACTGAACGGGGGGTGAATTCAGTAATAACATAAAAAAGTTGAATCACAACAGAGAAGTGACCAGTATTTTAAGCCCATGTCCATGCAGGAAATCCCGTATTTCATATTTCCTTTAGCTGCACATGTTTCCTCTTTTACGGATGTAAATGGTGGTTACTTAAATGTAAATGGTTGCGCATGATTCATAAATTCAACACATTTTATAAGCTCGACGTTTAATACATTTGTGAAATTCAATTGTTTAGCTCAATTGAAGTGAAATGCATTGAAGTTAGTTAAATATATAGATTGAGAAACTAGAAAAATGTAAGAAAGATTGTATGTATTTAATAAAAAAGAACGACTACTGACCAGTCTCAGCTGGTCGGACATTTCAGTTAACGTCGGCAACGAAAACTGACCAGTCCCAGTTGGTCGGACACTTCAGTCCACGCCGTCAACGGCTTCTGTCGAGTCCCAGTTGGCCGGACTGTTCAGTCCACGCGGTCAACGGCTTCTGTCCAGTCCAAGGTGATCGGCCATTTCAGTCCACGCCGTCAACAGTTTCTGTCCAGTCCCAGTAGGTCGGACAATTCAGTCCGGGTCGTCAACGGCTTCTGTCCAGCCCCAGTAGGTCCGACACTTCAGTCCGAGTCGTCATCGGCTTCTGTCCAGTCCAAGTAGATCGGTAACTTCAGTCCGAGTCGTCACCGGCCTCAGTCCAGTCCCAGAAGGTCGGTCACTTCAGTCCGAGTCGTCCACGGCGTCTGTCCAGTCCCAGTAGGTCGGACACTTCAGTCCGAGTCGTCACCGGCTTCTGCCCAGTCCCAGTTGGTCGGACACTTCAATCCGAGTCGTCACCGGCTTCTGTTCAGTCCAAGTAGATCGGAAACTTCAGTCCGAGTCGTCATCGGCTTCTGTCCAGTCCCAATTGGTCGGACACTTCAGTACACGCCGTCAACGGCTTCTGTCAAGTCCCAGTTTGCCGGACTGTTCAGTCCACGCAGTCAACGGCTTCTGTCCAGTCCAAGCTGATCGGCCATTTCAGTTCACACCGTCAACGGCTACTGACCAGTCCAAGTAGATCGGAATATTCAGTCCGAGTCGTCACCAGCTCCTGTCCAATCCCAGTTGGTCGGACACTTCAGTCCGAGTCGTCACCGGCTTCTGACCAGTCCCAGTTGGTCGGACATTTCAGTCCGAGTCGTCACCGGCTACTGACCAGTCCCAGTAGGTCGGACACTTCAATCCGAGTCGTCACCGGCTTCTGCCCAGTCCCAGCTGGTCGGTCACTTCAGTCCGAGTCGTCAACGGCTACTGACCAGTCCCAGTTGGTCAGCAATTCAGTCCGAGTCGTCAACGGCTTTGGTGTAGCCCCAGTAGGTCGGACACTTCAGTCCGAATCGTCAACGTCTTCTGTGCAGACCCAGTTGGTCAGACACTTCAGTCCGAGTCGTCAACGGCTTCGGTGTAGCCCCAGTAGGTCGGACACTTCAGTCCGAATCGTCAACGTCTTCTGTGTAGTCTCAGTAGTTCGGACACTTCAGTCCGAGTCGTCAACGGCTTCTGTCTAGTCCCAGTAGGTTGGAAACTTCAGTCCACGTCGTAAACGGCTAGTGAGCAGTCCCAGTTGGTCGGACACTTCAGTCCGAATCGTCAACGGCTTCTGTCCACTCCCAGTTGGTCGGACACTTCAGTCCGAGTCGTCAACGGCTACTGACCAGTCCCAATAGATCGGACACTTCAGTCCACGTCGTCAACGGCTACTGACCAGTCCCAGTAGATCGGACATTTCAGTCCACGTCGTCAACGGCTAGTGACCAGTCCAAGTAGGTCGGACACTTCAGTCCACGTCGTCGACGGCTACTGACCAGTCCCAGTAGGTCGGACATTTCAGTCCACGTCGACAAAGGATTCTGACCAGTCCAAGTAGATCGGACACTTTAGTCCAGACGGTCAACGGCTACTGACTAGTCCCAGTTGGTCGGACACTTCAGTCCACGTCGTCAAAGGTTTCTGAAAGGTGGTGAAAAATAATAGCTGTAAAATATTTCATGCACATACAATTATTATTACTTATATATAACTATAAATATTGATCTGTATAATAATAAAATGTTATGGAATTATAATACGCCACATGTGACATTCCATATCTTTCAATATTGTAGATACCTGATATGGATATGTTTTGTAATTATTATCGTTCTGTCTTTCATGTCTTGCAGGAACATAGAAGTATATCTTCTTTAAAAAATCACTTTTCTACAACGTTCACATGACGCCGATTTGCTGTTGCGGTGTGCGAGTATTTGTCACAGTTCACCGCCAGGTATTGATTAAGAACAGGGTCTGTGCCAAATGTCTATATAAAAGGCCTGATAAAATAAAATGATTTAATCGCTTTAGTTTGACAATATTGCTTGTTTGTGTGTGCCAGCGATAAAAAGCATTTAATTGAAGTGTTTGTCCACAGAGATTTAAAGTTGAAGGGAATGACGGTTTCATGCTGATCGATACTGTTTGTACACTCCCCACACTTTAAGTGTTATTATATAGGATGGACTGAATCTAACAGGTAAGTTACGAAATAATTAAAATATTCGTATTCAATATTGTCTTTATACAACGATACAATACGTGTTTTTCCATTTGTATTTTAACAATTATGGAACCGTTTTTAAAGATGAAACAGCCTGAAGACGATGAGACGACAAGGACGATGACGTTGACAAGGACGATGACGTTGACAAGGACGACGACGACGACGACGACGGCGGCGGTGGTGGTGGTGGTGATGATGATGATGATGATGATGATGATGATGATGATGATGATGATGATGATGATGATGATGATGATGATGATGACGTTGACAAGGACGATGACGCTGACAAGGACGATGACGTTGACAAGGACGACGACGACGACGGCGGCGGCGGCGGCGGCGGCGATGATGATGATGATGATGATGATGATGCAAGCGGGGAATCAACCACACGTTAGCTAAATGTTACCAACAGGGAACCAACTCGCTCACGTTAGCTAACTCCTCTATTGAAACATTGGTCAAGCCTTTATCTACAAAGCATGATACTTTCGTAAAAACTTAATCAGAATGAAAATGATTATTTTGATGTAGTATATTTTATATACATTGACCAATATTAGAACTGCTTTATAAAGTAAGATCTTAAGTCCTTAAATTTAGAAACCAATTTTCATTCCCAATGTAATCAAAACACATCTATAAAGTCTTGGTGGCTGATTATGGATTTTTTTGTAACAATGATAAAAAAATAAAGATATTTAGAGGAGATTGGCGATAAATGATTCAAAAAAGAGTACGTTTGTTTTTCAGATTTAGATTTGGAATTGGACATTTAAAAACACATTTTATTGTTAAATGGCAATTCCCAAGCAAATACAAATAAAAGGGTGATGCTTTGATCTGGACCAAAAAATCAACAGGAATAATAAGCTAATAATTCAGTTATTGTCACTACAGAATAACGTTTCTATGACATGGTCTAAAAAAGGCACCGAAAGAAAGGCTGTAGGCGCGACCAGTGAGATTTTATTTGTAACGTTTTACAATTCTGTCCACAGGCAATTAAAATCGAATCCAAAAAATCGTTTGCGTGGCCCGAAATTGTAACCGATATGTGACTCTCATTACTTTAGACAAGGTGATGAAAATTGATGAAATATAATACAATAAGCTAGTTACATAACAATAACTGATAAGCAGATATTTGTGTATGTGCTATAGGATATATAAACGTTGCTTTCATCTCGCAAGCTTATTGCTAGTGAAAGTTGTTTTAATGAAACCCGATATTGGCTGAGATATTCGACTATCTGTTGTAGTAAACGTAAGAAAGGGTCTTTAAGTCGACGCAGTTCCATTTTCTGCGTATTTATCTATAAATATATATTCCCCTCGGTTCCTCACCAAGATTTATTTATGATTTTTCAGCTTCTTTTCACATTCACATTACCGTTGCGAGCTTATGAACATTTTTAGATTCCATGGCCGAGAGTGTAAGATAGGTTCATTCCGACCCGAGCGTAGGGTGTTTGGCGGAAACGAGGTTTACCGAGGTTTCGCAAAACAGCCTGCGCGAGGGTCGGGATGAACCGATCTTACACGAGCGGCTATAGTAGATGCTTTTTCTCCCACCTCAGTAGATCAAAATTCAGTAAAAATGTATTTTTTTGCTGGAACTCTTTTGTACTTAGTGAAAATAATTGCGTATGGATATGCGATAATTCTTGGCTGTAATGGATATGCACGCAGTGATTCAGGGTATGTTAATGGTCAAATCGGTCTTTAAATAGTTCTAAGAAGAGTGAAGCATTATTTCTTGAAAGGTGCGTGAAAACTGTTTTCTGGTGATATTTGAAGCGAGAAATGATTAACTAGCGTTCTAAATATTGCCACAAGACAAGGTTTCCGTGATGCGCTTCAAACAGACGCTACAGACGACAGTCTTCAACAAGGGAGGTAATTACAATGTGGCGACCTTTAAAAAGGAGTTCCATACGGGCATTTTATCTTCGCCCGTGGGCATGGTTAAATTATTGGATCAACTTATCTGAGGTGGGAGAAAACGGTGTCTTTTAATTCGCACTATTTTACACCGCATAACACCATACGTCCCATTTTAAAAACGTGCTTTCGGAATTGAGATATAATACTAAAAATGTGTCGGTTCCTAAAACAAATGACAAGTTCAGTATAAATACTAAAAATGTGTCAGTTCCTAAAACAAATGCGAGCTTATGAACATTTTTCAGTAAACTCTGGCGGTTTTAGACAATTATTAGAAGGAATATAGAAATGCTTCTGTGTCAAGGAGGTCAGAACAACGCGATTTCGATTGTCTATTGTGATCTACGTTAGCAGAGCTTTTACAGAAATAGCATCGTATATACAAGTATTACTGAAACCTGACATGAAATGACGATTTTTTAAGACCAAATAAATGTTGTCTAAGAACATGTTTTTATGTGTATATGTTTTCTGCATATAAAACATTTAAATAAGACGGGGTCACGTCACATATTTCAGATACCGCTTTACATCTTTAAAACGTTTTTTTGTGAAATTATTTGCGCATCTACATGTATGTACTTGGATATATTAAGTTCACTACACAAGGATTGAACGGTTTTGGAAACTTAAATTTAGTATGTATGTAATAATATAAAAAAAATATTTTTCTTTCCTGAGCGATACAGCCTGCTATGTCCATGGCGTTATAAACTAGCAGTAGAGCAGTGTCGACATTTATCCTGCTTATGGCATTGGGAACTCCAGAGCTCAATACTAAATTATTCAATATCTGTCTCGTCCAGCTCACATATTGCGTCCGTTGCTTTGATAGCACATATATATATTATATGAATTAATTCATTAATTAACTACTTGTTTACATTCAATTCGGACATGGTTTTCTATCACATTGCAGCGGCGCCAACATGCCTCCAGTGGGTATCTTTCACGACGACATTATCGTTGTGGGCCGGAAGTGTTCCCCAGTACCGCCGTATCCGGGTTATGATCTAGACGGAAACTACAGACCAGAGTCTCCCGTGCCACGAATCAAGGGCAGCAATGCAGAGGAAAATTTCAACCGTAACCGGGGCTCAATCGATAGCTGGGCGTTCTATGGCGAAAGCTCCGCGTCACCGAGGCCCGAACCACGGTGCCCGACAAGCGAGTCTCTGAGCAACTGGACGCACGGGCGACATGGAACTATAAAACGCTTGATAGACGGTGTCGCTACATCCAGGCCAGATACCGCGCCAGCTAGGATCAAAGTTGAGGCCGAGGAAATAGCTAACGTCAGTCGTGGAGGTCGAATGTGCAAACTGCTCACCAAATATGGAACGGAACCAGCTACTCCCAAAGTGCCACGCGTTAAACCAGAGGCCGAAGGGACCGCAACGGTTCATAAGGGCGGGCGGATGAAAGCTCTTGTTCACAAGTACGGGAAATTGCCGTTGTCGGCGCGTGCAGTCCCGAGGGTGAAAACGGAAGGGGAAGACAATGCAGACCTTGATAAAGGAAAGCGGATACAACGACTGGTCCACGAGTACGGTCATCTTCCGCTCTCTGCGCGCGCAGCACCAAGAGTGAAACCAGAAGGTGAGGAAAACGCGGATCTTGACAAAGGTAAACGGATGAACAATTTAGTGCATCAATATGGGCGTATGCCTCTGTCCGCTCGAGCAGTGCCTCGTGTCAAACCGGAAGCAGAAGAAAGCGCTACTCTAGACCGAGGTGGGCGGATGGATCGGCTAATGCACAGTTGTGAGACACTACCTCGCTCCCCGCGGTCGCCGCCGCGCGTGAAGCACGTGGAAGGCCATAACAACAACTTCCGTGGCCGTGGATCTATGGCCAAAATATTAAAAAGTATGGGCAGGAAAACATGTGTTTACCAACCAGGAGTTAAAAAAAAGTCGTACCTAAGAACATCGATGATGTAACTCCGGTGTCAAGAATTGGAATATTATGTAAGTTTTGCCTGTTTGTGGAACTTGACATTTTGGCCGTATGTGATTCGTCACAATGCACGTGTTCTGCCTTACAGTGTATGTTAATGCACTACGCATTTCCAGATTGGAAGCACTGAATAATATGAGTTTTGCTCCGCCCAAAGACACAAAGTGAATCAAGAACAATATATATCTCCAAACATCAAAGAAAAACCGTCTGCCACCGTCTGACAGCTTTGGCGTATTTTTTTAATTCCACGTCACACTAACAACTGGAAATGTCGACATATCACCCCTCAGAGCCTTTAGAAGCTTTAGTGTACGCTCGCAAAAATGAAACTCTTTGAAAAGTTGTAACTGACTGTCAGTACAAGTTGACGGCACAGTGATTTGATGGGAATGAACGCCTGCTTTGGTATCATTTGAATTCAAAGTTTAGTGACATTTAACCTTAAATATTTTTTTCTTCAGATTCATCAAAGGGGTTGCTCCTACCAACTATCTAGCATAAAATAACAATGAATTACTGCACTTTAACAATGTCAGAAAATTTTGAAATGCCTTAATTTAGGCATTTCGAGATTTTGTGACATGATTGTTAAAGTGCAGTAATTCATAGTTATATCTTTTACAGGTCAAATGACACCAAAGCAGGAGTTCATTCCCATCAAATCACTGCGGTTGACATTGCAAAATAGAACTGAGATTGTGCTATGTAGCAAGTTTGGCTTACTTTATTTGCAAATAGTAGCATATATAACACTTTGTTCATGTCAGTTTTAAGTATCCAGTATAATAATGGTTTATTAAAAAAATATGACAATAAAAAATTGAAACAAAGAATGATATAAAGACAATTTAAGTTTTGAAAACCGTTTTTTGCAACTCTTCTGTTGAGTGAGAACGCAAGCGATGATATCAAACCAACGTAATTATATTAAACACAAGCAGAAACAGCATATGATGAACGGACGGACGGACAAACAGAGATAAGTGTAGTACATCCATCCAATGAGTTATAATTCATGACCATTATTTAACCGCCGGAACGATCACCCGAACATCTTTCATTTCAGCAAATATCGTGTAATCACAATCATGTCATCGTCACAAAATATCGCAGAACCTAAGTTTACTTATTTATCGGAATGACCGACAGACGGACATTGGTAGCGGACGTAAGTTCAAACATGTACAGGTACTGGTTCGTTTCCCATGATAGAAAATACCGTTTAGCAAAAAGTCGTAGCGTTATCGCTACTGCTACTGATACTAAAAGTTACTTACGGTTTTGTTGAATTTTATAACTGCGATAAATACATTGTTTGAATTTTATAACTGCGATAAATACAGTATTGGGGGGATGTGGTTAAGAGAAGTCATTTGGATATTCATACAAACAAGTAAGTTAACATTACTGAAACTTCATGGACCTTTAAGCTAGTTAATGTGTAAATAATTATATTACAATATTGAATATGAAACGAAACTAAAACATAACAAGTAATACACTCTGAAGTCCAATTCTAGAGAGTATGTAGTTCATTCACATATAATATACTTGTATACGTTAACTTACTATACTACTGGAAAAATTATACAAATTGATGTACAGTTATGGTTTCTATCCAGTTACAACATATTGAAATAATAATGTTCGTATGCACTAAACAACAAATGCATACGATAATTTCAGGAACTGTATTTCAACAACAGTTTCCGTTATGGACATTAATATGGTGCTCCAAGCTTCGTAAAACCAAACTACCCTTAGTGCATAACGTGTTAACGAATGCATCGGAATTAACGATACGTGTATACGTTATAAGGTCATGCAGAATAATCGACATGGTTTGTCGAAAATAACCGTCTGTTGCGATGTCTAAACAATATCAAAGACTTAATTTCCGGATGTATTACTTGAAAGAGCATGAAGTTTTGACCAAACTGCTGTCGTGTATTCAACAATGATACCTCATGAAGTGTTGACCAAACTGCTGTCGTGTATTCAACAATGATACCCCATGAAGTGTTGACCAAACTGCTGTCGTGTATTCAACAATGATGCCTCATGAAGTGTTGACCAAACTGCTGTCGTGTATTCAACAATGATACCTCATGAAGTGTTGACCAAACTGCTGTCGTGTATTCAACAATGATACCTCATGAAGTTTTGACAAAACTGCTGTCGTGTATTCAACAATGATGCCTCATGAAGTGTTGACCAAACTGCTGTCGTGTATTCAACAATGATACCTCATGAAGTGCTGACCAAACTGCTGTCGTGTATTCAACAATGATACCTCATGAAGTTTTGACCAAACTGCTGTCGTGTATTCAACAATGATGCCTCATGAAGTGTTGACCAAACTGCTGTCGTGTATTCAACAATGATACCTCATGAAGTGTTGACCAAACTGCTGTCGTGTATTCAACAATGATACCTCATGAAGTTTTGACAAAACTGCTGTCGTGTATTCAACAATGATACCTCATGTTTATGTACTGATACGTTTTCTGTATTTTTGTCAAAGACAGCTTGGAAACACAGGGCAGTTTCCTGCAAGTAATTTTTATGAGTTATTTTAAGCGATACTTGTGCAGAATGACGCATACATCTGGCATAAAACCTGGGATTAGGACTATTTGCTTTATATCGGTCCCAGATAAATCCGAACTGTAACGACCTTTTGTCGGACTAAAACTACATAAAGAAGAAATATCAGACAACCGCATGGATTGGTGACAAATAATATGATTAATCATAAAAAATCACGGTTTATAATATAGTGGGAAAAATGGCATCTGAAATATCAATAATCGACGAAAACAACATTTCAATGTTGAAACACACTACGTTTTTGTTTTGTTTTTTAAGACAGAAATATTAATTCAGGGTTCCGCTAGACAACAGTGAAGTAGACTGTACAAACAAAGGGGATTTACTCCTGATGGGTGACATCGTTGCGATACAATTGCGAAGAAGGAGTTACGTGCCGTCTGTATTCTTATTTAGTTTACCGTTCGAGCCCACTTAAGGTTCAAGGTAGTTCTGGCTTCCATAACTCTAATGTCGATATTTATTTTTATTTTTTTGATGTTTACAACACATTAACACATCCAAAACGGTAATATACAACGTGTTTGCTGAAGTTCTTTAGCTAGGTTCAATGCGACGTTTAACTAAACGCTATTTCATTAGATTTTTTGACGTTGATGTCGATTTTCAACTAACGACACTTATTCTTAATGTACATTATATTTGGAGTCCTGTAGGGCCGATACGGTGATAAGCGATGTATCGTCAGCAAAAGCCGGCTTACTGCATTTGGGTATCACAATTCTGTATAAGTTCGGTGAAGGAAAGTGGATATTATCATATTCCTTCCCGTCGAGTTCCACGCACATGGGAAGGGTGCACAGTTATGCCACAACCCAACAGCCACGCCCCCAATAGGCAAAATCGACCCTGGTTAATAAGTAATCATTAGGGGCGGATCCAGAGAGGGGGCGTAACCTTTAGACTTGAGCCCTAGCCTCAGATCAGAAATTGATCTGGTTAAAAGAGTTTGCAGGTGGGGGTGGGTACTCCCCAAAGACAATTTTCACATTTTCTAATCCGAAGTGGCGCATTTTTGGTGTTTTTTATTACCTTTTTTCTCCTATATTGAATTAAAAAGTAAACTTGGACGATTTTGACACCCCCCCCCCCAAAAAAAAAACAACAAAAAAACAACAACAACAACAATAATCAGACATTTTTGTATTGATATTTCATGACACTTTCCAGGCTAATCTATGTCAGAAAGTTCCATCAGCTGTCAATGTTTTCAAAATTGCCGGGGGGGGGGGGGGGGGCATGTCCACTCTCCAATCCGGCTCAGAATGAAAATGGTATGCATGTGTCATTCCGTTTATAATACTACTGTTTGGCATAAAGTATTTAAAATATTTAGCTTAAATAGTAAATGAACAGATATCAAATTTCCATTCATAAATGCCTAATCGAGTAGACAGTTGATCCAAGTCATTATTTTGCATATTACAAAGCGCGGGAAGGTATAACTTAGTGAAGAAGAGCCAAAATCACACGCCAGCAAAAATCATTTTTGATGCCAGATTTGATTTTTTTTCTTCACATGTCGAAATCCTTGAGTATTGATTAAATGTACAAAAAGTATATACAAAAGTCCGATTTACCCCCCTCCCCCCCCCATCCCCCCGCGCCTCTAAAAATGATAATCATGGGGATCAGAGCGAAGCTCATGATTCGTCCTAAAAACAAAACAATTACGGTTTCTCCTCATAAAGATATACAATAGATAAATACAATTGTTAAACAATCAGCAATACACGAGTATGGACAACCCATACAACCCATTACAGGGACTGTACACCAGATTGGCACCAAACTGTTTTTCTGTAACGAATCACAGGACAATTATTTAATAAAATTATTTACTCTTTGATATCATAATTGTACAATAAATACCAAAATGTAAAAAAATCGAGTCGGAGACCGGGTTTTAACCGGTGTCGCCACTGAATTGCAGTCCAGTGTTGTATCCACTGTGCTACGAAGGCTTAATACGTAATGGAAAAATACGAAAAAAGTGCGAAAAATAAATTAATTGTAAACTATGTGGTACTTCAGTTAGTAAGTTGCAATGCAGTGTACACATAGATACCAAGTCTATGTCAGTTTTCGACAATTTTCTTTCTTTTTTTTTGCTATTTCATCATACGGAGTACAGCCCCTTTAAACGGGAGAAATATATTGTTATCGTCCCAGGAATGCCAAAAGTTAATAGGTCATTAACTGCATGTAAAAGGCACTATGATAATTTGATCAGATAAGAAACTAAAGATAAGCATTTTAATATGGACCCGTACAATACACATTGCCTAAGTTTATGACTTTTCCCGCCATTGTCACAAGTTGTAAAAGTTCACTCCCCGTTTTACCACTTGTCCTATATACATGAGCGCACATTGTAAACAATATGGCGACGGACAGGGTGACAAAAGCCGCGCTTGCTGCAGAAAAAGAGTTTTCCAAGTTTCTAGACGAGCTGAACCAGTATGAATTCATGAAAGTCTACGACAATGAACGGCAGGTAAGTTAATTTCCTACTCTTAATGGTATGACAAAGCTTTCCTAACAAGTTATTAATCCGTAAATTGGTTTTAAATCGCACTCCGCTTGGTGTAATACAGTGTACAAGTGACTCGAAGTGTTGTGTTTATTGCCTGAAGGTTTCAGTTCAAGAAGTTCAAATTAAATTGTTAAATTTAGTGCTTAGGTTATCAAAAACAATATTTGCAAAGTGCATGCTACTGTATTTCAATCACTATCACCAGCAGCAACATAATGGAATTTGAACAACAACAGCAGCAGCAGCTAATAAGTTAACAGGAAATTTGTCCCTGAAACTTTTCGAATGAAAAAAAAGTTTCCCTGAATGCACATTTTTTTGTGGCTATGTAGGAAACGAGTGTAGTTAAAAATCATATTCACAGGAAATATAACATTATTATTACAAAAATCTTATTTTTTCATATTCTTTTTAATTAATTGTGAGGAGTTTCCATATATATTATGGATCTAACAGAGACCGAAGAAAATATCAAAATTCCATTTAAACTTGCAATAAATTTAGGATGTGTTTACTTCTCAGAGAGAAGTTTGAAACACACAGAAACCACGACTCTTATACACATAGAAACCACTCAATGCAGCACATAGAAACCACCCAATGCACATAGAAACCACTCAATGCAGCACATAGAAACCACCCAATGCACATAGAAACCACTCAATGCACATAGAAACCACTCAATGCACATAGAAACCATGTCTCAAATACACATAGAAACCATTTCTTAAATACACATTTAAACCATGGCTCAAATATACATATATAAACCATGGCTCAAATACAAATATAAACAATGGCTCAAATACACATATAAACCATGGCTCAAATACACATATAAACCATGGCTCAAATACACATATAAACCATGGCTCAAATACACATATAAACAATGCCTCAAATACACATATAAACCATGGCTCAAATACACATATATAAACCATGGCTCAAATATACATATAAACAATGGCTCAAAAACACATATAAACAATGCCTCAAATACACATATAAACCATGGCTCAAAAACACATATAAACAATGCCTCAAATACACATATAAACCATGGCTCAAATACACATATAGACAATGGCTCAAATACACATATAAACCATGGCTCAAATACACATATAGACAATGGCTCAAATACACATATAAACCATGGCTCAAATACACATAATTATAGACAATGGCTCAAATACACATATAAACCATGGCTCAAATACACATAATTATAGACAATGGCTCAAATACACATATAAACCATGGCTCAAATACACATAATTATAGACAATGGCTCAAATACACATATAAACCATGGCTCAAATACACATAATTATAGACAATGGCTCAAATACACAAATAAAACATGGCTCAAATACACAAAGAAACCATGGCTGAAAAACACATAAAATCTTTTAGAAAACAGGTGGGATAGATTTTTTTTAAAAGTTTGCTACATTTTTTACTTCACTAGTCGACAACAAGTATTTCTTAACAAGCCCATGTATACTGTGTATTGCATACCACCTTTTTGAGTCCCAAGTGCTCCTTAACAAGCTTATGAATACTGTGTATCTCATGCCTCCCGCCTGAGTCTAGAGAACTCCTTAAAAAGCCCATGAATACTGTGTATTTCATACCACCTCTGTGAGTCCCAATTACTCCTTTACAAGCCCTTGAAGACTGTGTATTGCATGCCACCCTCATGAGTCCCAAGTACTCTGTAACAAGCCCATGATACTGTGTATTGCATACCACCCTCATGAGTCCCCAGTACTCCTTAACAATCCCATGAATACTGTGTCTTTCATACCACTCTCATGAGTCCCAAGTACTCTGTAACAATCCCATGAATACTCCTTAAAGAGCCTATGAACACTGTGTATTGCATACCACCCTCATGAGACCCAGTACTCCTTAACGAGCCCATGAATACTGTGTATTGCATACCACCCTCATGAGACCCCAGTACTCCTTAACGAGCCCATGAATACTGTATATTGCATACTACTCTCATGAGACCCCGGTACTCCTCAACATACATGATCACCATCTGGCAGTTAGTTCTCATTTTAAATACCTTATTCCTTCAATAAAGGTTTTTTTCTTAAGTAAAGTAAATTTACATACATATAGTAGGTGACTGATAATGTCATTTGTTTTACTTCTATATTAAAAGTCTAGTGTATACAAAAGTACATATTTTTCTCACTTCACTGTATGTAACAAGATTGTTATATGTACTGAACGAGACATTTTCAATGTAATTTCAACCCCAAGGTGTTGCAATTTTGTGTTAAACATTTGCTGCAGGGCTTTCTTTTTCAATCCACGGCCACAGCTAGTGTCAGTTTAAATTACATTATCCTTTTAAATGCTGTTATCAATAAGTCTTATCTTATTTTGGTTATATCAGTCAGTGTTGACTTCCAGCATGCAACATTGTTTAAAAAGACACAATATAACAATGTTAAGAATGCAAATTGCTAAGTTGTAAGTTTTGAAGATGAATGTTGAATTGTCCTTAATTTCAAGTTGATAGGGATGCTTAAAGTCCGCTCTGTGAAGGCATTAACAATTAACAATAACATAGCCCAAGTGGGGTTATTTTAAAAATGTAAAATTAATAATATATTTTTACGTGGCCAGTTATATTTTTCACCAAAAGAATGCAAATTAATGCGTAAAGATCAGTCTGATGCATTTATTGTCGAGCCTTAGCTGATGTTAAACAATGCAAAAAAACATTTAATTTCATTGTCTGACAATTTAAGAAATACTGAAACAGATATATGAAATATATATTTTGTGGGGTATTGTTTTGAATGATAGAATTACTTATAACTGGAGCATTATCTTTCTTATAAAATTGAGTTTAACTCAAATGTGATTTTGTCTTCACCTGTTCCAGTTTTTTATAAAAACGGAGAAATTTGCAGGCTGATTCACTTTTCTTGACCAAAATAAAAAATGAAAGATTGTTGTTAAGGTAAAGTAGTGGTTAAAAAAAGGCGAGTATAGAAAATCCCTGAGAGTATAAGAATGTTATTTGAAGTAAATTTGTACTTTTGGCTTCAATTGTGTATATGTTTTATTTTTGCAATGAAAAATATCAAAAATCCAGTCTTCATAGCTGCATTATAAGTCATGCATAATATAAACAGAAGATGCATTAGTTTCACTAATAATTCAAGGTTTATTCTGTATCTCATGACATGTCGGAAGCTAACTTCACATTCCAGGAAGTGATTCTACAGCTGTATGACAATGGTTGTTTTGTTTCTCCATATCCTCTACACTAACAATAAGTTTCTTATATATACTGTAATTGAAATAAATGCATATCAAATGAATTCCGACATTATTTAAAGGACTTTGAACTTCTTTTCAAGTACAATGATAAATTAGTTGTATGTGGAGAATATATGAAGAGTGATGGCACAATGGTACACTTAAGTTAGAATAAAGATGAGTCTAAGATGAAACAAACTTTGTATCTGACTTTTACAGCCTTACCAATTAATGTTGCATTTGGCCTTAGATATGACAATCAAAGTGCTGAAAGCACTGATGGACTAGGGCTTCATTAAGGGGAATGTTGACAACCATGTTCTAAGCATTGAAAACATCGGCTCACATCACAAGGGGTCACTGTTTAATGGGCTAGCTTAAACTTTTGACTTAAAGTGCTTGCAAGATGCAAAGGAAATTTGAAAAATCTCGTTAAGTGTGTGTAGAGTGATGGGGGCGGGGTGTGGGGCTAAAGCGTTAAATCAGATAAAGTCATAGTTCTTTTTGAATTTCTCAAAGTCGTTTAATCAGACTTGTATAAATTAATTAACGTGTTTGGCGTATGTTAACCAAAGTACACATACTTCTTTAATTTGATCAAATCTTTTATATCAAAGATCTGTTATTTGCAGTTTCAGAGAAGATTTTCAATGATGTAATTATATACTATATAGAAAATCTGTCACCTCTTTTTCAGGGGAGCTTTAAACCATAGGGCCATACTTTGAACAATCTTTGTAAAAGACATCTACATTGTACACCTATATCAGACTGCATACACAATGCTATTAGGAAGTAGTTTTTATTTGAAAAGTGAAGAATTATTTTCTCCCTCTTAATTAGTGCTTGGTATTCAATTAATATAAAATGTTACCATGATAACTTAGTGCTGTTGATAAATATTAGGCACTGCCTTCTGTCTCATGATATTCTTATTACTGCTGCAGACTTTTGTACAAAGCAAGTTGAGTAGACTAAGATGAGATGAATATCATGTCAGATGAAATGAGTATGAAATATTGAAATGTCTTTTAAATACAGTGACCATCAAATTTCATAACATGGTGTCAGCAGTTCATGACACTGCTTGTGAGGATGGAATACCAAACATGATCATATTCTTTATTATATACCCATCATCAATCCACATGCAATACATATCACAAAATACTTTAACCCATATTCCGTCCCTCTCTGTATATGTACATGAACACTTAAAAAACATGTAGGGAAAACAAGTAATGTCAACGCACTCTCTGGTCTTGAAGAAGTTTCAATTTAATTAAATAGTGAGGCAATACTCGGGCATCAACAACATAGTGGTCAGTTCATATATATATATTCGAAATTTAAATACATATCGTGGGGGAAAGTCCTGTTCTCACAACACTTTCTTGTCAATGAACTGATCGCGAGTCTTGCCCATCCTCGAAAAAATACCATTCTTACACATAAATGTTTTTTAAGATACATTTTGTACAACTAAATATCTAAATTACAACTGTAGTTAAGACTAGAGAAATGAAGCCATATCCAATATTCAGAGCTGTGGGGCCACTCTAGATGTCATTCATCGCAGGTTTCGCGGCATTTTGGGTACAAAATTACTCCTTTGGCGAATATCCCATCAACCGATGGGGGTAAAACTCCCTCTTTGGATTCAAAATTCTGTTTAAATCACACTTGGGGATGTGACGGGGTCAAGCCATAATGTAGCCATTATAGGGCGCGGGCAGACCTTTATAAACTCGAGTGCAATATTAAATTGACGTCATTAAACCAATGAGTGCATCCTTAAAATGCAATGTATTATGCAAAGATGTGGCTTCTAGGTGATCTAATCAGTAGTGTATATAATAAAAGGATTATAAGTACTGCGTTTTGATCCGGATATGGCGGAATGTCATATTATGGCGATTCTGGTAGTTTTTTGTAGATTTTGATTTTACTCGGCTTGTGCCTTGTGAAAACCGAATCTGCAAAAATCTACTTGAGTCGAATACAACCTCCTGGATCAAAACGCAGTACTTATAACCCTATTCTGTACAAAACCTGTTACCCCATGGACAGAGCATCTTTAACCCACAGGGCCATTGTAACTTTGAACAATCATTGTAAAAGACAACTACATGTCAGACTACATACAAGATGCTAAGGAAGTAGTTTGGAAAAATGAGAATTATTTTCTCCGTCTTAATTTGTATGCATTAGATAACTCAATAAATGCAGCAGTTGACCATTCTTGTATTGTCCTCTGTCACTGTCCTGATAGCTCCCTATCTCAATAGTTGCAAAAGGTTGTAGGTTCATGATTCCCTGGTCCAATATGTCATACAGAAAGAAGATGTTGAATGTAGAATCAAGAAGCTTTCTTTTCAGGCACTTCGAATTGAATAGTACTGTAACATTTGGAGTGCCTAGAATTTGTTGGATTCGTAGGCAACATGTATCAGGTGTTGCAGTACATTTGGCAAATACTTTTCACCCGTCCTTGTAAATCTAAAAAAGCTTTCATTTTGCAAAAGTAGTTCATATAACTATACTAAGGTTGCTAAATCAGAGTTTGGATAATTCTGAAAACTAGATGTGCCTTTAATTGCAGCAATTTGAACTCCAACTCGTGTCAATTAAGCTGGTTAAGCAATACTGCAGTTCCTTGGTATGGGGATTGCTTTATTTACTTGAATAAACAAACATTTCTTGCGTTGGATAGTACAATGTATCTTTGATTTGGATTGTAAAGTATAACTTATATAAATAAATATATATTCTTAACTTTTAATATGTAATTAGACAATTAGTTAATTTTTCAACCGCACACCAAAACCCTGAATCTGAATACACAAGCTAATGACTCAGTCAATTGTAACCATGCCCCCCCCCCCCCCTGTCCCGGAATAGCGGGGACTTTTATTTTCGGTCCAGCCAACCCCAGCTAAATTACATTGGTGGTTAAGTCCCCACCAAATGCACCCGCACCCAAGGGACATTAGGTTAAGCCCCATCCACACTGTATTTTCCGGGAAGACCCGGCACTGCGGGGCCTACTGAAAGGTAAAAACATGGCCCATTTCGACGGCTATCCCCGGTATACCCCCGGATGTGGGAGCCGTGGTTTCAATTGGTGGATAATAATACATAGTGATCCAAGCTCATGCCAAGATGATTTCTGGTCTGACATTGCCAGGTTAGTTATTCTTCAGCTTAAAAAAGCCTGGACAGTATTTGAGAAAGACTGTTGTGAGGTTAAATCTTCATTACTTCACTATTCCACAACATTGGGTGATAATGGAACTTTATTGAATATTTTGATTTTAATTTTGTTCCCTAAACGCCACAAGTCAACTGATTAATACAAATTAATTCAATTCTATCTCCACAATATTCGGCACTGCATTGTTAAATAAAACTCAAAAGTTACACTTGTAAATTTTATAACCAAATACCTTTCCCTCAAAGATTTCACAAATTTATATTGATATATCAACAACAATGCATCACCATACTGTATCTCTGACTGATTATTGATTTTCATTCTTGGCTAGAAAGCAAAAAGTGAGCACAATGCATCTTCAGAAAAAGAACTTGTAAAGTTTGCACCAGTCAATTGTAACCCCGCCCCCCCCCCCAACCCCCCCCACCCCGCAGGGAACAGCAGGTACTTTGACTTTCGGTCCAGTCAGTCCTCGGTAAAATCCCTGCCCTGCGGGAACGAACTGATGGTAAAATCCCGTGAAAAACCCCGCACCCCGGGGATCTAAGGTAAGAGCAACTCCCTGATATATTTTGCGGGAAGACAAAACCACCGCAATCTCCCGGCATTGCGAGGACACTAGTTCTGGTTTCCATAACTTTAATGTTGATATTATTTTTTTTTTATGTTTACAACACATCGAACAAGTCCAAAAAGGTAATATATAATGTGTTCGCTGAAGTTCTTTAGCTACGAGGACACCTACTCCCCCCCCCCCCCCTGTTATATCCCCAAGGGGCCATGTTAACAATTGACTGGTGCATTATACGAGAGGAAATCAAAATTGAGCAGGCAAGATTGTTTTACCTACGTCGATGGTTTATCACAATGTCATTGAACAAAATGTACTTACCACAATGTCATTGAACAAAATGTTCTTACACTGAGAGTGGCTCCAAGACTTTTCTATGCACATAGGTAAACAATCATCTTATTCATAAGCAAGATGCTGTGCACATATTCATACATTTGGCTTCATTTAGAATGAAACTTCATAAATAAGTATGCGCATATTTGATATTTTTTATCTCCATTTTGCAAAATTGAAATCACATGATTTTATCAAACGAACTTGTATTGCTTGAAAATTTACGTGTCAAATTAAAATTGCTACCCACGGTAAGATGAAAATAAATCCGTTTGATGGTGGTAAGCATTCAATGGCGGCTTTATTGATAAATTTCTTCAATAAAACACGTATGAAATTCACATCATCAGCATCCGGAAGTAGTGATAACATACATGTCTGAATCATTCGGCCGCTCTGATCATCTTCAGGAGTAAATGAGGTCAATACAGTAGACTGGTACCCTGATTTACGTTTCCTCAAAAATATAAAGTTATACAGGTACGCGGCATATGGGTTTTAGTTAACATTTATAGTATTTGAACAATAAATACCAAAAATCATGTTGTGTTTGAAAAAGTGCTTAGTACCATGCAATGATAAGTTAAAAAAATAAACTTTGTATCGAAAAGAAAATATCACGGAAACATGCAAATTATGTCGAAAAAAAGAACAGGGACCGACTTCGGATTTTTTTTATCAACAATGGATATCGTTTTTATAAATAAATACCAACATTCGATACAAAGGATATTAACAATACCTTTTTTAAACAAACTTTCCTGGTTGTTTTCTACTTAGACCGCACACTTTAGTCGCTTTACGTATGAATTCACAAGACATTCCAAATGTGCGATGGGCACCGCGGTTATTATACCCCCCAAAACAAAGTTTGGGGGGGTATACTGGAATCGGGTTGTCCGTCTGTCCGTCTGTCTGTCTGTCTGTCTGTCCGTCTGTCCGTCCGTTTTTTTTTGTCCGGGATTCATCTTTGTCGTTATTGAACAAATCTTTTTCAAACTTTCAGATATTAATGGCCATGATGTAAACTTGCGCCTCTGTGAAATTGGTACGGGTCACATGACCCTGACCAGAGTTATCTCCCCTTGATGTGTTAAAGTAGGCAAAATAAGCCCTGTCCGGGATTCATCTTTGTTATTATTCAACAAATCTTTATCAAACTTTCAGAAATTAATGGCCATGTTGTAAACTTTCGCCTCTGTGAATTTGGTACAGGTCACATGACCCTGACTGGAGTTATCTCCCCTTGATGTGTTAAAGTAGGCAAAATAAGCCCTGTCCGGGATTCATCTTTGTTATTATTCAACAAATCTTTATCAAACTTTCAGAAATTAATGGCCATGTTGTAAACTTTCGCCTCTGTGAATTTGGTACAGGTCACATGACCCTGACTGGTCTAATACTGGTTTCTTTTCGGATAAAAGAGAAAGAGGGTACCAGTCTATCAATACAGAGCATTGAACGGGAAAATTTCGATGAGTACTTTTCCAATATGTTCATATTCTTATTGCATATAATCTGACCGTATGCAAGAACATTCATGTAGTTAACCCGATTAACTCACTAGCTACGTATGAATTTCTTGTGCTTCAATAAAAGAACATACGGTTAGCTTGAATTGTTAGGAGAACTATTTTTATTGGATTTTTTCATTGTAATCAGTTCTGGTACTACTTTGATTATTCAAATTCGCTAACGGCAATCCAATCAAAATACAGCGTATGAATACATTACGTCAGTGAACCCCCAGATGCGGCTTGAGAATGCAGATATTGTGAGTATCGCTATGAACTAGGCCACAAGTGCCCTAGTCCAAAAATTATAGTTTAACTCAGTCAGGGTAATGTTTCATACAAAATGGAGCCTCATCAGATGTGTGCTTCTCACCCGAAAGGCAGTCACCAGTGAGAGGTCAAGTCCAAATATGACCCTTTCGAACAGGACACCAACTGCTTTCTTTGATAATCCTTGATATACAGACTTAAAGTCTGAGCTTATAATCCAGCTTCATTAAGAAATAGTAATCTAATGAACACTACATGATAGTTGTGGTTATACAATGTATGTTCAGTTGTTGGTGTTCTCTACATTTGCCACAAGATGAGTAATCCTAACCTGATTGTCAGACTTGAGTAGAGAGTATCATGTTTAATTTTGATAATTGCCTTTATTGAATGATTGTGTTTCTACCTCTATGAAGGGAAAGTGTACACCTCAATTATCAAGGGACATGAACTGTTAATTTTCAAACTGGTGAGAATGCTTTGACTGATTCAATTGAATAAACTTTTATTTTGTATGATTAAGCACAATTTTCGGTCAAGAAAATTAAATGAAACATTTATAAAAATACTGACCTGTTTGTCTCAATAGCCTGGTTTTCTACTTCAAATTTGTTTTCTTTTAAAGCTGCCCTCTCACAGATTGAAAGTTTTGACAATTTTTTATTTCTTGTCTTGGAACAAGCCAATTTTTGTGAAAATCAAGGAAACCAGTTATATGAGACTGCTGACAAAAAATAAGATTGCAGTTTTTATATTTAAGTTAAAAAAATGATGTTTTGTGCATTTTTCTTAAACCGTAAGTAACGGTTAATAAGCCATAAAACATTAAGTTTCGAAGAGAAATATAATAAAGTGCTGCTTTAAGAAGATTAAGAAGACATAAAGAATAATTTGGGTAATAAATGTGCTCTAAAACACAAATATGGTACATAAGGTGTTTTTTTCACATGAAAGGCATTTTACCAAAATCTGACCTGTGGTATAACACATAATTTTGTGTTATTATACCCACTACCCGCTCCCTGGGCTTTACATCTTAGATTTTGTAAACAGAATTGGTTTTAAAAATGAAACTTTTCCATCTAAATTTTTTTTTTTTTATTAAACAGGTTTTCATAAACAGGTTTTCAATGAAAACCTAAGGTTATTAGATATGTGATGACGCTTTGTTAGGGCATCAAACATTAGTTTCCACATATAACTTCAGCTAGCATTGATGGATAGTAATAAATGTTGGTGAGTAGGTAGCTTATCATATGTGAAGAACTCCCTTGGGATTGTTTTTGAGGGAGTGGGGACAAGGTCACTGTTACTGAAAATGGAAAAATGGTTTCTGCAGCATCAAACATTGGTTTCTGTCTAATTACAGGAACTAGCAGAGGGGTATGGGGTCAAGGTCACTGTTACTAAAAATAGAAAAATGGTTTCTGCCAAAAAAGTTGGTGTGTAGGTAGCTTATGTGAAGAGCTAGCTTCGGATTGCTTTGAGGGGGTGGGTCTAGGTCACTGTTACTTAAAATAGAAAAATGGTTTTAATGGAAACTATACACACAAGAAACATGTACTCAACTAGAGTAATTTTCAGTTACGTCTCTTTTTGAAAAAAGTAAAAGTAAAGGCTGCTACTTCTTTCTAACTCATACAATAAATTAATAGGCTATAACTTCTGTTTGCCTAAATAGGTACATATATTCATTATGTGTAGTGTTAAGGGTTTGTGTACCAAGTACCAAGGATGCTAACAAATAATGTCATGCATATCAATTTTAATTATGTAGCTGGAAATATGATTAAGGCTAAGGAAAATGCATAGACAGTTGCATGGCTGAATGATATCACTTTGTAGGTATTAATGCTGAACATGATCAATCTGACAAACATGGATTTTGCATGAAATTTACTCGACTTTTAACACTTTTAAAATGCCCAACCAGTTTTTTGGAATGACATTTTTATGCCACCGAAGGTGGGCATATTAAAATCGCACTGTCCGTCCGTCCGTATGCCATGTGTCCAGCTCAATAACTCGTGTCTGGGCTGTAACTTTCCCTTGTATGGACAGATTTTAAAATAACTTGCTACATGTGTTCCACATACCAAGACGACGTGTCGCGTGAAAGACCCATGTTCCTACCTCTAATGGTCAAGGTCACACTTAGTGTTTATTCACAATGGAGCATAGGTTGTCGCGTCCGGGCTGTAACTTTCCCTTGTATGGACAGATTTTAAAATAACTTGCCACATGTGTTCCACATACCAAGACGACGTGTCGCGTGCAAGACCCATGTTCCTACCTCTAAGGTCAAGGTCACACTTAGTGTTTATTCACAATGAAGTGCTGCAAATAAGGACATAGAGCATAGGTTGTCGTGTCAGGGCTGTAACTTTCCCTTGTATGGACAGATTTTAAAAATAACTTGCCACATGTGTTCCACATACCAAGACGACAGGTCGCGTGCAAGACCTGTGTCCCTACCTCTAAGGTCAAGGTCACTCTTAGTGTTTATTCACAATGGAGTGCTGCATATAAGGACATAGAGTATAGGTTGTCGTGTCCAGGCTGTAACTTTCCTTTGTATTGACAGATTTTAAAATAACTTGCCACATGTGTCCCACATACCAACACGATGTGTCGCATGAAAGACCCGTGTCCCTTACTCTAAGGTCAAGGTCACACTTACGTGTTTATACACAATGAAGTGCTGCATATAAGGACATAGAGTATAGGTTGTCGTGTCCGGGCTGTAACTTTCCCTTGTATGGACAGATTTTAAAATAACTTGCCACATGTGTTCCACATACCAAGACGACGTGTCACGTGAAAGACCCGTGTTCCTACCTCTTAAGTCAAGGTCACACTTAAGTGTTTATTCACAATGAAATGCTGGGTATATGGACATAGAGTATAGGTTGTCGTGTCCGGGCTGTAACTTTCTCTTGTATGGACATATTTTAAAATAACTTGCCATATGTGTTCGACATACCAAAATGACGTGTCGCGTGCAAGACCCGTGTCCCTCCCTCTAAGGTCACACTTTGTGTTATTCACAATGGAGTGCTGCATATAAGCACATAGAGTATAGGTTGTCATGTCCGGGCTATTACTTTCTCTTGTATGGACAGATTTTAAAATGATTGCCACATGTGTTCGACATATCAAGATGACGTGTCGCATGCAAGACCCGTGTCCTTACCTCTAAGGTCAAAGTCACACTTAGGTGTTTATTCACAATGCTGTATATAAGCACATATAGTAAAGGTTGTCTTGTCCGGGCTGTAACTTTTTCTTGTATGGACAGATTTTAAAATAACTTGCCACATGTGTTAAACATACCAAGGCGACGTGTCGCGTGCAAGACCCGTGTCTCTACCTTTAAGGTGAAAGATACACTTTTCACAATGAAATGCTGAATATAAGGTCATAAGAGTGTAGGTTGTCAAATATGGGTGGTATTTTTTTATGTTCAGACTAGGGATGCAAACGAATATTCGAATATTCGAATATTCGATCGAACGTTTGGTATTCGAATGTCAAAATAGGTATTCGAATATTCGATGTTTATGTTGAAATAATAAATTAATACACTTTTTGCCTACAACTGTCATCTTCGTCTGTCTTGTTTTTACAACGACCCCTAATGCCATAGGTGTGAACTTGATGACACTATACACGCGTCATATCGGATATATCGCCGGGAACTATAAACAGTCCCCGTAATTTTGCATTTACTGGCTGTTAGACAAGTGACATAAAACACATTCCAATTATTTTGGGTACATTTAAATGACCATGCCAATTAAGGGTTTAAGAGATCGGCCTTTATACCAATTTTTTGTCTTCACTGCTAATCAAGCTTGGCGATATTGCTCAAATCGCCTTGATGATACGAAGGACATGTGCTAGTTACTGTTTCCATGTTTTCAATATAACGCTCTTGCGTACAAAAATTAACTGAAAGTGTATGGTTTAACGTTTAAGTATATATGTCCTGTATTGTTGTACAATACCTAAGACAAAAGCGACGTTTAGACATGGTGTCGTTTTCTATAAATATATTTCGTAAACATCAATCCCAGAACGAGGCTGCAAGTCCCACGTTGGCGCATATCGTCATTTAACCGGGACAAACGCAATTCCCTGATCTTATTTTGCATTTTTTACAAAAATGAACGCAGAGGTTTGTTTTTTTGTTAAAGATATATTGCTTTTTCTTGGGATATATTTTGTAAATGGGAAATTCAGAGGCTAATTTGTGGAACAATAAGGGTCCGTCGCGTGTACCGAATACGACCAGGAAGGGTAACAGGGCCCCCACTATTACTTTAGTGAATAATAATAGTTTACTACAATTCTTAAAGGTTCATTTTGGTGTTCGAATATTCGAATATTCGATCGAAAGAATTACCGAATATTCGAATATCACTTTTGCCATTCGTTTGCATCCCTAGTTCAGACGCAATTTAAAGACTTGCCATATGTATTTGACATGTAAAGGCAAGATCAACTTTTCATGTACTGACCTTGTTCATAGGTCAATGTCACATTCGGGGGCATTCGTCACATACTGTGACAGCTCTTGTTTCTTTGTTGGATCTCAAGTAAGTTGTAAAGCAGATTCAATCAGTTCATATAGACATCATGTCACTTTTTGGCATGCCTGCATTAGGGTTGCAAATTGGAACCCTACTAACTTGACATCTCCCATTAAATTGAAAGGTTATATTTATTGCTGTGTTTGCAGGTTCCCGATGACCCAAGTAAGCCAGGGAACACATGCCAGGTATTCCAACAGCCTCTTGGAGACTATAGTGAGGATGGACAAGATAGCCAGGACGGGGCATCTAGTAGCGCTAGTTCTTTGGTACGTACATCTGAGGGGTTGGGCTAGTGTATATACCAGGTATTTCAACAGCCACTGGGAGATTTCAGTGAGGATCGACATGACTATCAGGATGGGGCCTCAATAGCCCTATTTTTGTGGTACATGCAACTTGGTAGAATTATAAAAAGCTTAAAAAAATCTTAAGGATTGTCTTATGGAAGGGCCTGTTCAATAGGTATGTTACTGTTGACAAGGATTTGATTTTTACTTCAAATGATTGTGTTTATTAGGGTCTGTTTACATTAGCTTCATTCCGGCTTTACAACTTTATAATATTATATGAAGTGTATTTAAATAACAAAGGGATATTAGTTAAGGTGACTACAGTTCCAAGTCACAAATGATAATACCTTAAGATATTTTTTTATGATGTTGATTCAGTAAGAATTAATACCATACAAATATGTAATCATTATTTCACAGTATGCTACTTTGTGACTTTATGGAGCAAAGATGGACAGGATCAACAGGACAGTGTCCATCATGTACAACCAGTTTTCCAGTGAGAGAGTGTAAATAGTTGCTGCTTTGTGCAGTTTTCCCACTATTGTCTCACAATTTATCCAGTTCTCACATGAATGGTATTCCAATTGTCCATTCTTCCCACAAATGGTATGTCCAGTTGTATACAGTATACTGAACGACTTAGACCCACTTTCCATTTCCCTCTGCGGATTTTCCCTATCGCGGCCAACACAATGAATTTATTGACTGTCCGCTTTCCTTGGAGTATGAATTTAAGGCCCTCGGAGGGTGATCAGTGGACCAAAGAATAATGAACGCTGCGTTCCTCGGAGGGGTAAACTCCGCGAAACTCTGCAGACACTTGATAAGAATCTACGCTAAAGTTATTTTTTTATTATCAAAATTTTCAACTGATTATGACGGCTCCAGTAAATTGCTATTATTCTTTTCCTCTGCCTGTTTAGCATGAAGTCAGCTTACCACAAGAATGCAGTTGTATTTCACTAGTTGCACATGCATCTTATACAGGTGTTTTGGCTAACGACTTGATTGTCACATTACACCTGAGAAAAGCTAGGTTACACATTTTCAGAAAATCAGGAGGTCAAACACGCGTTCAAAGTTCACAGCGCATTGTTGAAGGCCTTCTTGCCTCATTTTCTGTGGAAAATTCCCTAAAACGTCATAGCTATTTTTAACCAACAATAACAAATAGTATATTCTACATTGTATTGATCACGCGCATGACGTCAGAGGTCATGGTTCAGAATTGTGGATTTTAGCGAGGGCAACAGTTTTACCCTCGGAGGAAATCCGCGATCATCGACCTTATCCCTCGGATTGAGTGAGGAAAGTGGGTCTAACTCGTTGAGTGTACTGTAGTCTTCACACTGATGATCTGTCCAGTCTTCCCACTAAGGGTTTGTCCAGTTTTCCACTGATGATCTGTCCAGTATTTCCACTAAGGGTTTGTCCAGTTTTCCACTGATGATCTGTCCAGTATTTCCACTAAGGGTTTGTCCAGTTTTCCACTGATGGTCTGTCCAGTATTTCCACTAAGGGTTTGTCCAGTTTTCCACTGATGGTCTGTCCAGTCTTCCCACTAAGGGTTTGTCCAGTTTTCCACTGATGGTCTGTCCAGTCTTCTCACTAAGGGTTTGTCCAGTTTTCCACTGATGATCTGTCCAGTATTTCCACTAAGGGTTTGTCCAGTTTTCCACTGATGATCTGTCCAGTATTTCCACTAAGGGTTTGTCCAGTTTTCCACTGATGGTCTGTCCAGTCTTCCCACTTAGGGTTTGTCCAGTTTTCCACTGATGATCTGTCCAGTCTTCCCACTAAGGGTTTGTCCAGTTTTCCACTGATGGTCTGTCCAGTCTTCTCACTAAGGGTTTGTCCAGTTTTCCACTGATGATCTGTCCAGTCTTCCCACTAAGGGTTTCCAGTTTTCCACTGATGGTCTGTCCAGTCTTCTCACTAAGGGTTTGTCCAGTTTTCCACTGATGGTCTGTCCAGTCTTTCCACTAAGGGTTTGTCCAGTTTTCCACTGATGGTCTGTCCAGTCTTCCCACTAAGGGTTTGTCCAGTTTTCCACTGATGGTCTGTCCAGTCTTCCCACTAAGGGTTTGTCCAGTTTTCCACTGATGATCTGTCCAGTCTTCTCACTAAGGGTTTGTCCAGTTTTCCACTGATGGTCTGTCCAGTCTTCCCACTAATGGTTTGTCCATTTTTTCACTGATGGTCTGTCAAGTCTTCTCACTAAGGGTTTGTCCATTTTTTGGACGGTACTGCAAGTACCGTTCTATGGTACCATGCTACTTTTCGACAGGCGTGCATCAATTGGTTCCCGCATTCAAAGCTGAATACAACAGCAAGCGTAAACTATACCCAGCATTATACACAGTCACATCACTCAGAAATATTTTCTATGTACGCGAACTGGGAGTAAGATTACACTATTATTAATAGTCCCAGACACAAAGCGAGATATCTGATATTCTGAACACGCATTGTATAGGTAATGAAAGTTAAAGACGAAATCTTATTCAGAATAGAAAACTGGTCATACAACTGCTGTTTCAATATTGTTCAAACTCGGGAGTAACATATGCATTCAAAAAAAATGAATGAATACGCACTTCTTTTCTCACCTCGATCATGATCATTTATGACCTTTAATAATTTAAACCCCGAAATTTCAGAACGAAAAATGTTTCTTATTTATTATTTTATCACGGTCATTAAGAATACATATTGTATAAAATTGATAAAATGATTATAATTCTTCAATCTATCTTTCAGCTTTAGTTTATGGAAAGTTAACTTTGTACAAAATAATTTAAAAGTTCGTCGTGTGATTTTCGTTCAGTAGTAATCGTATTCGTACATCCAGGTTGTTATGATGTTTGTGAACGGTTTGAGAAAGCAGACTGACGAAATCGTATTTTAGTCTAAAGTAAGTATCATTATATGCAGTGGCTTATTATAAACCCATTATTTGGTAAAACATATGTAGCCGACCGGTTTATATTACCATTAAAGACGGTATTACATGATTTAGATACTTTAACTGCAATACAAAGGAAGTAGGCAAGTTGCCTAGTCCAAATAAATGTATGTTGACGGATTTTTTTGTATATATCGTTATGTTTTGACAGAATGAAATGAAGAAAACACGTCAAACTCATAATTATTCATTGGATATTTATTTTTTGTGTACAGAACTAATATAAAATAACGTTTTTTGGTAATATTTCTTGTTTTTATTATGCCCCTCTTCGAAGAAGAGGGGTATATTGCTTTGCACAGGCATGTCGGTATGTCGGTCGGTCGGTCCGTCGGTAGACCAAAGCTTGTCCGAGTGATAACTCAACAATTCCTAGATGTATGGTCATCAAACTTCACATGAAGGTTGGGCCTGACCAGTAGATGACCCCTATTGATTTTGGGGGTCATCGGGCCAAAGGTCAAGGTCACCGTGACCTTTAATGGTAAAATAATTTTAAAGCTTGTCCGAGTGATAACTCAACAATGCCTGCACCCATGGCCCTCAAACTTGACATGGAGGTTGGGCCTGACCATTAGATGACCCCTATTGTTTTTGGGGGTCATCAGGCCAAAGGTCAAGGTCACAGTGACCTTAAATGGTAAAAGGTTGTCCGAGTGATAACGTGACAATGCCTGCACCCATGGCCCTCAAACTTGACTTGGAGGTTGGGCCTGACCAGTAGCTGACCCCTATTGTTTGTTGGGCTCAATGGGTCAAAGGTCAAGCTCACAGTGACATTGAATGGTAAAAGGTTGTTCGAGTGATAACTCAACAATGCCTGCACCCATGGCCCTCAAACTTGACATGGAGGTTGGGCCTGACCAGTAGATGACCCCTATTGATTTTAGGGGTCAAAGGTCAAGGTCACAGTGAAAGCAAACTCGACAATTCTTGGACCTATGGTCATCAAACTTGACATGAAGGATGGGCCTGCCCAGTAGATGACCCCTATCGACTTTGGGGGTCATCAGGCCAAGGTCAAGGTCACAGTAACCTTTAACGCAAAAAAAGTTAACAAATCTTCCCCCACTGATATCTCAACAATGCCTGAACCTATGATCATTAAACTTGACATGGATGTTAAGCCTGACCAGTAGATCACCGTTATTGATGTTAGGATTCATAGAGCCAAAGGTCAAGGTCACAGTGATCTTGAATGGTAAAAGGTTGTCCGAGTGATAACTCAACAATGCCTGAACCCATGGCCTTCAAACTTAACTTGGAGTTGCATCTGACTTGTAGATGACCCCTTATGATTTAAGGGGTCATCGGGTCAAAGGTCAAGGTCACAGTGACCTTGAACGAAAAAAACTTGTCTTGTGATAGATTGACAATGCCTGCACCCATGGCCCTAAAACTAGACATTTAGGTTTCTGGTGACCAGCTGATGACTCTGGATTTTGAGTTCATAGAGTCAAAGGTCATGACGGTCATAACACAGTTTATCCTCACACTTTAACGGTCATAATCTTAAAACAGCAACAAATCAGCTGTCATTTCGGTCCATGCATATTTCATTCAATTGTCCATATAATCCTGACAACATGGCGCTCAGGGGGGGCATAATGTTTGACAAACATCTCTTGTTATATTTTGAGATGCAATATGCTTTAACCAGGAATCCCGATCGGAATAACTACCCACTTTTCGTACAAAACTGGTACATATACTAAAATAAAACACATTTTTCTTATTTGCATAAATTTGACGTATTACATGTGGAAAACCTTGAGTAGGCTGTAGGCATGAAAATTTTGTATGAACTATCCCTTTGTCAACCTCTTTGATACACATTTTGGAGACAAGCTTGCCTGAACTTTAATAACAAATTAAGATACACAGTGGTCGAAACTAGCACTACCCTGAAAGCAAAAACCTAAAAGATTTTCTCTCGGGCTGGTGAACATCCAAATGTTATAATTACCAGACCAAAATGGGTTGTGTGCAAATAGTTGTATATCATTTTGTACCAGTGATTAGAGAAAGCACTCGCCTCAACATAAATAAACATAAAGTAAGGTTTTTAATTTAATTATTTCACTATCATTATTAATAAACATCTTTTAAATTGCCACCTTGAAACCTTATTACTTGTTTAAGAACTGGTTGAGGCTGTAAATGCTTCTGTAGCTCAGTGTTGTTGTACTGAAAATGAACCTTAGTTCCATCATTTTTCTTAAAGAAATATTGTGCTGATAAATTGTAATAAATTCCTTAATAAACCATATCATTAAAATGTAAAATACTTATTTGCATATGCCCTCCATCAAAGAAGCCTTTGAAGAAATCAAGTGGGCCATACCTAGGTTATTTGAAAGTCAAAATATTGCGGTATACTGCAGCAACCCAGATGGCATTTGGTGATAGCAATGATTTTATCTTGCCAAGGTTTATTGTGACACCAATTTCAACAAATCAAAAGTTGGATGCTCTCTACCATCAAGAGACATTATTTGGAAGACTGAGGACAAGACAGTTCACATTCTCAAAACACAAAAGTCCTGGTAACAGTTGTTTGAGTGTGCGTGAAATGCAAAGGCTCATTGGGCAAGCAATTGTTCAGGGGCTGCCATTGTCTCCTCCAGGTGGCTCGCCATTCACCACAGAAAACAAGGGTGTGTGTCTCCGGCATAATCGTTCAGGTATGGAATCTTTCACACATTTCTTAAAAGGCATTTTATCTTCAATATACATGCAGCACTCTTGTCTGAATATGTGACCACCAACAAAACTCGCAGGCTTCGAATCAAACCCATGTCGCCTCGTTTTGAAGCTTAAACCGTTCCAAGGAAATGTGTACCTTCATCCCTTTCAAACACCATAAAGTACATATGACCATAACTTCTTTTAGTTTTGCATATACTGCTTTCTGAACAGTAAATGTAAATTACGCAGGTTATTTTTTATTTCCTTTTATCTATGCAGGTTGAAGCTCAGCACATAATAACAAGGTATACAATGTGGATGTGACCATTATGCTTCATGATGTAGTCAGAGAAATGGGAGGGCAGGAGACGTACTGATGTCATGCATAAATGATGTCGTTGCCAACACCCACAACTCATTCACATCACCTTTTACACCAACAACAAATATACAGGTAATTAAATTTTTTAGCCAGCTCAAAATCATTCTAAACACATTTTCTGCATTGATGAAGCTACTATATTGTATCTGCTATAGCCATCAGTTCACCCCTGCCAAGTCATACCTTTAATTTCCATTCAACTAAAATAAATATATTTGTTTACATGAAATATCATTAAAATGGCACAGTACTAAATTAACAAATCAAAATACATTTCAACTAACTACTATGTACACAGAATGTTCAAGATTAAAATTTAATAATAGTATGTGTGAACATTTGCAGAAAATCTGAGCTAAAGAGACCCAAGAGAGCATCAAGGTCTTCAACCTACTGCAGACTGGAGTTACATTTAGCTTATGTCACAAGGCTGACTGTTTCCATGGAACTACATACTGCAGACTGGAGTTACATTTGGCTTATGTCACAAGGCTGACTGTTTCCATGGAACTACCTACTGCAGACTGGAGTTACATTTGGCTTATGTCACAAGGCTGACTGTTTCCATGGAACTACCTACTGCAGACTGGAGTTACATTTGCCTTATGTCACAAGGCTGACTGTTTCCATGGAACTACCTACTGCAGACTGGAGTTACATTTGCCTTATGTCACAAGGCTGACTGTTTCCATGGAACTACCTACTGCAGACTGGAGTTACATTTGCCTTATGTCACAAGGCTGACTGTTTCCATGGAACTACCTACTGCAGACTGGAGTTACATTTGCCTTATGTCACAAGGCTGACTGTTTCCATGGAACTACCTACTGCAGACTGGAGTTACATTTGCCTTATGTCACAAGGCTGACTGTTTCCATGGAACTACCTACTGCAGACTGGAGTTACATTTGCCTTATGTCACAAGGCTGACTGTTTCCATGGAACTCATTTTGCTTCCTTACCCTTCCTACATTTTGATCAACTGACAGCCGATCAATTGCATCTTAAATAAAACTGTTCTGACAGCAGCTTCGTCAAAATAGAACAGAACCGCTTGGAATGAAACCAACTTAAGTCATAAACACACATTTAAGTGATAGAAATCACAAAACCTTCGTCACTTAGAACATTTTATTATGTAACTCTTTTACAATAATATGCCATATCCCTGTATAGTACTCTTCACCCAAATAATAAACATATTACTCATATTATGCACCATATATATCACAAACAATAAGACTAGATTTACACAAGAGTCACCAACAAGAACGACAATTCAGTCCACTTGATTACTCAAGTGGACAATAAGACTAAAAGAGTTACTCCCCTTACTGTGACTACAGTTTAAGTGATAGAAATCACAAAACCTTCGTCACTTAGAACATTTTATTATGTAACTCTTTTACAATAATATGCCACCTAGAGAGATGTTAAAGTAAACAAACTGTCAATAAAGAGTCTCATTAAACTGATAATGCACTTACAATAACTGCTTGTTATCTATAATGTTAATGTAAAAAACAAAATAATATGCAAAACTATAAACAACAACTGTTGCATAATATAATACTGAGTGTCCAGGAATGCTTTAAAGTATCATACACACGAAAAATACAATCGATTCTAGGTATATCCATGAAAACGAAGTCTCTTGAATGTTCTATTTGAGTATATTGTCACTTATCGTATCCGAAGGCACTGAATGTACATAATGTTCATAAAACACACTTTCAGTCTTCCAGCGCCCTAACCGCATGACCTTTTTGGGATCTTCAAGGCTTTCAGCCGCTTTAGTAGCCCCAGTTGGGCGGAAATCCTTTGGACGGAATCCTTCACCTTGTAAACCAACACGGTTTAAGGCACTTTTTAATATGTTGGATACAGTTTTTGAGTCAATCGCCCTGAATGGTTTAGTTAATGTTAAGAACACAGGTTTATCTACACAAAGTTCTCTTTGTTGAGTAGTTCTTTCAATGTAAGTCTGTAATGCACATACAGGATCTAGTAAACTATCAGTGGTAGGACGTACAGTAACAGAAAAACCAGATCTATCTGTGTCATTCTTAATGCCATGAAAATCTAGAACTACACTACCGTCTTGTTGAAAATGAAGCTGACTTGTACTAAAAATCATTCTCTCAATACAATTAGAATCTTTATCAAAAATAACACCCCTAGGGGCAATGTCAGATGGCCTAAGCATAACTGTGAATGCAAGTAGAACAATGGTTTTCTCCCTAAGGTCCTTAAGCTTAAGTTGTGTATTACAGCCTAATTGTCTAAATAACATATTAAATGGTTCTGTAGGTATAACATTTGACTTTTTCCTGACCGCGACAGTTCCAGCTTTTACAAGTCCATCACAAAGGTACTTTATGTCCCTATCATGTGTAAAATTGGGTAAACAACGAATGTTGAAAAAATGGGACAGTGCAGCACAACATGACTTCAACATTGATGAAGGCCTATCAGAACCATCAGCAGTCTGACATAAAAACTCTGCTAAGTGATGTGGTTGAACCTTGCCGACCTCAATATTGTTATTGTGACAAAAATTTAAAAACCTTTTAAGCATTCTATTGTAAAGTTCCCATGTGCTTTCTGCGAGACAGAGTGTAGTTTGCAAAGCTGCTCTGTCTGACCATCCCTGAGTTAGTAATTTTTCTTGCCACTCACTCTCCATGCATATATTTTCCAGTTTGTGTTTCGAAGCGGCTCGGCTACTGTACCGTTTAAGAATGTCTGCCTTTTGTTTGGAAGTGGAATTGGTGGTACCACTGAAAGAGCTTTGAGTTTGTGAAACCACATGTGACCCCGCCATGCTGGTGCATTTACAGTTGCCTCTGCTTGTTGTTGCACAAGTACTTGCACCACCTGCTCTAATAACCGAAAAGGTGGATTTACAAAATTGTTCATGTGTCCCCAATCTTGTTGGGCTAGAGCATCCACTCCTGTTGTATAGGGATCCAGGAAACGGCTGTTGTAAACAGGAAGATGTGTATTTGCCATGGTTGCAAAGCGATCTATGTCGTGTGGGCCCCATAGTGTATCTAGGAGATAGAACAGGGCTGGATTTAGCTGCCATTCGTAAAGTGGGTTTAGGCGTGACAATTTGTCCGGCATGCAATTCAACTTGCCCTGGATGTGCTTTGCCGACAGTAAAACGTTGTGCTCTAGAGCAAGTTCCCAAATTCCCGACGCTATTTTGTTGAGTTCCATGCATGGCCCACCGAGGTGGTTTAAGTATGCTACTGTTGTTATATTGTCCGACACTATTTGAATATGTTTGTCTGCAACTCTGTCTATGAATGATTCCAGCACTAATCTGACTGTTAGTAGTTCCCTGATGTTGGACGACTTGTGGCTTATACTCGGGGGCCAAAATCCTTGGGCGTAACAATTGTCCATCACTCCACCCCATGCTATGTGGGATGCATCTGTAAATATCTGAGCTTGCACTGGTGAAGGAATTAAAACGGTCCCGTTCCATTGTTGAACTGAAGTTTTCCACCATAACAAATCAGATTTAACACTATTATTCAAATATAACACATCTGACCATGAAGTTTTTGTTTTTAACAATCTATAAACACTTCTAAGCATAAGTTTTCCAGGTAGCACAGCACTAGTCATAGAAACACATACACCAGCAATTTTTGCTAGAGTTCTAGCCTCTATTGTAGTTTTCTTAAGAAGCCGTGATAAATCATGACTTAGCTTTCTCAGTTTGTGTTTTGGCACTAAAATCTCTGGGTATCCTGAGCTGCCTTTTGAGGTCAAAATAAATCCAAGGAACAATTTCGTTGGTTCAGGCGTTAACGAACTTTTCTCCTTATTAACAACAAACCCCAAATTATCTAATGTACTCAAAAGTAGTGATTTTTGAAAGTTCATATCACAACATTGAGCAGCAAGGCAACCATCATCTACATATGATGCAAGACGTAACCCAAGATTGCGCAAGTATGTGATTACAACACGTGTTATTTTAGTAAAGAAATATGGACTCACATTTAAGCCAAATGGTAAAACAGTCCAAACATAGTAATTATTGCGCCATTTTATGCCTAAATATGATTGAAGTGAGGGATGAATATTGACATGATGAAAACCTGAGTTAAGGTCCCATGTAATAAACTGGTCCTTAGGTTTTACAATATTTTTCAGGTAAGAAATGCCTTCATATTGAAATTTCGGGGCTTCTATATATTGATTTATGGCCCTTAAATCAGTAATTAATCTCCATTTACCACCTTTTTTAGGCACACATCCTACTGGACTTACACATGTGGGTACATAATTTACATGCTTTAAAGCTCCTGATGTCAACAGCAATTGGATTTCTGTGTCAACAAATTTATTTTGACTAGAAGTAAGTGAATGATTGCACCGAAAAAATGATGGTGGTTCTCTTTTAAATGAAAATTTAACACCTTCAGATATACAGTTTAACACAAAATCACTGGCACCTATATTTTGCCATGCAGCTAAGTGATGCTTTAAGGAACCGGCATGAAATTGCATAATCTTAAACTAATGTTACACCCAAATGCACAGTATATACTAAAATATGTAGTACACAATGTATCAAACACACAAAACATCAATTCGATTAAGAAATATCATATAGTAACTACTATACATTGTTTGAAATGTGAATAAATGTGTCTATGATTTAATTAGTTAATCATCTGTTAATTGTTAAGAACACTACACTGTATTATTGTCATTGTTATCTGAGTTTTGTGTTTATCACTGTATTGTATGTACATCATCAATAAACATGTAAATAGTTACATGGCAACAGTAATGGCATAATGATGTAACTGTCGAAGTTTCTAGTTATCGGTAGATTCCTCCTTCTTGTCATTACGCTTGAAAAATCTGGGCTGATAGTTCCTTGGTCCCTGAAAGGAGTCGAACACGTTATTGTAGTTTGGTCCAGATCCCCGACCACGGTATGGAAAACGACCGAATGACCTTGGTTGCAGGTTATTGGAACCTCTACCAGCAGGCGGTTCGTGTTGGACTTTTACCGATGCGAGCGAAGCAGCAGTTTTTATGTTTTCGATAGCGACATCACTAACAGTACCCTTGGAACCCTGTAGAGATCGAAATATCTTGGCAGTGTCATTTGAAAAGTTAGACTGAACAAACACATTGGCTTGTTCACCTTGCAGGTAATGAATTTGTGCACATAAAATAGTGTTTATGGTGGCTAAGGTGTCTTCCGTGGGTTTGTCAATGCTCCAAAGAACTTTAAGAGCTGTCTCCGAGTACCGAGCACATTTGTTGACGACAGCTGACAAGTGTTGACAATCACGTTTTGAGGATTTGCAATCTGGTACTAAAAATTCTTTAGGTAGACGTTTGGAAGCAACACCTGTTTTTATTTGCAAAAAGTCACTCTCAATGGCACTCACGTCCACTGTTGCTAACCCGGTGGTACCTTTTTGAAAACTAGCAGTTAACTGGTTGGTAGGACTGGGTGGGGTAAAACCCGATGCGTACTCGTACTGAGATTCTGGACGATTATGCGCTTCCTCGAACGCTTTCGTTAGTCTGTCCAATCGATTTGCTAACTCGTCGACCTTTTCTTCCATGCTACTCATGTCGAAGTTAAGGTAAACAGCGATTTTCTGACGCTCCTCTAAACCTCGTGGCCATGGGTGAAGAGTCACCAACAAGAACGACAATTCAGTCCACTTGATTACTCAAGTGGACAATAAGACTAAAAGAGTTACTCCCCTTACTGTGACTTCAGTTTAATGTGTGCTTGGACATTTAGTAGTGAACAGTTTAGTTCTTAACATTATCAAAATAAACTTTTTTAACATTTTGAACTTTTAATTCTCTGCCTATCCTTCATGAACATTTTTTATGCCTAGAAATATCTTTATATGAACAATCAATTTAAATAACAGCTTTTCACAATATAATATTTTGTTAAGTTTTAGAAAACATACTCAAAGACACTTCAGTAATGAAATTGCTTTTGAAAAAACATTTCATTAGTTTACAGTATGAAATAAATAGGTATTTCACCAGCAAAGAGAACCTCTTAACCTGAAATTTAACTTCAATAACATTATTTCTAAAAACTGGAAATATTCACTATTACTATGTGTTTTGAAATTTGTTTGTACAAATCGCTGCAAGTATATCAACTTATATTGTTCTTTCAATTGTATCATGTATATTTAATTGTTTGCACATAACTAAACCACAAATGATTAAGTTTTGATCTCATTTTATGTTTCTCTTGTCTAATACAAATGTTACTCAATAGATTTTTATGCCCCCACAAAGTGGCGGCATATAGGGTTGCCCTTGTCCGTACGTACGTACGTACGTCCCGAAGATTGTTTCCGATCTAATTCTTGAAAACCGTTTGTCCAATCCTCACCAAACTTTAAACACATGTTTGTGACCATAATATCTTGATCAAGTTCGATAGTCATGGAAATCGCTTTAGTCATTTAGGAGTTACGGCCCTTTTTTGCCAAAAATTCCCGAAGATTGTTTCCGATCTAATTCTTGAAAACCGTTTGTCCAATCCTCACCAAACTTTAAACACATGTTTGTGACCATAATATCTTGATCAAGTTCGATAGTCATGGAAATCGCTTTAGTCATTTAGGAGTTACGGCCCTTTTTTGCCAAAAATACTTCAAAAATATATGTTTCCAATCTAATTCTTGAAAAGTATGTGTCCAATCCTCACCAAACTTTACATACATGATTGTGACCATAATATCTTGATCAAGTTCGATAGCCATGGAAATCGCTTTTGTCATTTAGGAGTTACGGCCCTTTATTTGCAAAAAAAGACTTGAAAAATACGTCCCGAAGATTGTTTCCGATCTAATTCTTGAAAACTGTTTGTCCAATCCTCACCAAACTTTTAACACATGTTTGTGACCATAATATCTTGATCAAGTTCGATAGCCATGGAAATCGCTTTAATCATTTAGGAGTTAGGGCCCTCAGATTATCCTGAATAATCATTATGGCTTATTTTCTGTGACAAAAAATCGAAGTGGGGGCATCCGTGTCCTATGGACACATTTCTAGTTATGATGGGTATACTTTCTAGTTTTTCATGTAGTATGTGATAATTGTCAGCTGCATCTTTCATTCAGGAAAATCTGTATCTAAATTTTTTTGCAAACCACCGACCCATTCTTTGCCTCAAATGTAATGATACATGTATGTTTATATGGTTGCTGTCAGAACATGTATTAATATTTATGAACCCGATAGTCAGTACACGAAGTGCTCAAGGTGAGCTATTGTGATCGCCGTGTGTCTGTCATCAACAATTTGAGTGTTAACACTAGAGGTCACAATTTACGCACAATCTTAATGAAACTTGGTCAGAATTTTACCCTCAATGAAATCTTGGACGAGTTCGATATTGGGTCATCTAGGGTTAAAAATAAGTCACCAGGTCAAATTGAAGGAAAAGCTTGTTAACACTATAGAGGTCACATGTATGACTGTATCTTCAGGAAACTTGGCCAAAATGTTAATATTAATAATTTCTAGGTCTAGTTCGAATCTGGTTCATGTGCAGTCAAAAACTAGGTCACCAGGTCATATTGAAGGACAAGCTTGTTAACACTCTCGAGGTCACATTTATAACTGTATCTTCATGAAAGTTGGTCAGAATGTTAATATTAATAATCTTAAAGTCAAGTTAAAATCTGGGTCATGTGCGGTCAAAATCTGGGTTACCAGGTCAAATCATAGGAAAAGCTTGTTAGCACTCTAGAGGTCACATTAATGACTGTATGTTCATGAAACTTAGTCAGAAAGTATATATTGATTAGCTTTGACCAAGTTCGAATCTTGGTCACGTGTGGTCAAAAACAAGATCACCAGGTCAAATATAAGGCAAAGCTTGTTAACACTGTAGAGGTCACATTTAGAATTGTATATTCATGAAAGTTGGTCAGAATGTTTATATTAATAATCTCTAAGTCAAGTTTGAATCCGGGTCATGTGTGGTCAAAACTAGGTCATTAGGTCAAATCATAGAAAAAGCTTATTAGCACTCTTGAGGTCACGATATGACTGTATGTTCAGTAAAGTCATAATGTTAAAATTAATTTGCTCTAGGCCAAGTTCGAATCTGGGTCATGTGTGGTCAAAAACTAGGTCACCAGGTCAAATAATAGGAAAAGCAAGTTAACACTCTAGAGGCCACATTTATGAGCATATGTTCATGGAACTTGATCAGAATGTTATTCTTGATGATCTTTAGGTAGAGATTGAAACTGGGTTATCAGAGGTCAGAAACCAGGCCACTAGGGTCAAATCATAGAAAAACTTTGTAAACACTAGAGGTTACATTCTCTCTTTGATCACCATGAAACTATGTCAGAATGTTTGTGTTTATGAAGTCTATGACACACTCGAATTGGATCAGTTGAGCGATATAGGGCCTTCAGGGCCCTCTTGTTAAAAATAATTTTTTCATTTGCTCAATTGCTATGGTAATTTTTTTTTAAGTTTCAAAAAATCAGTCACGTAATATAGCTTTCGTGTTGCATCCACCATGACCCCAAGCCTTACCTTTTCTTAAACATCTGAATAATCAAGTAAAAACTACTAAAAATCATGATTTTCTGTTTTGTCAATTCACAAAAATTAAACAGACAAGGGCTGATATCCAAATGGTACTCATTGTGTACTGCCAGAAATGAATAATTTTATGTCAATAACTTGAGCTCACCTCACCTGTCGACAGTCATTAATTCTTTAATAATTACTTCATTGTTGACATACATTCAAGTAAGCCTTCCATTCAACTGCAAATAATCTAATAAACTCTGGTATGATTGTTTGTTAAAAATGTCTCTTTTCTAGCAGTTGTGAATTGACTCATTTTCTATCCCATATAGATCAATAAACAAACACCAGAGTTCAATTGAGATTTTAGTTTCTAAAGACAGAGGCTAGAGCACTGTCAAAACATTTTGGAAACCCGTTTGTCATTGTTTGATGAAACGTATCGCCTTATCTGCCTTTGGTAATGGAACGAAGGAGGGGCTCCTTGAGCTGCATAGACTGTTCATTGTTTTTTAGCTTGACTTTTCGAAGAATATGGAGAGCTATACTACTCACCCAAGTGTCGGCGTCACCCCTTGGTTAAGGTTTTGCGTGCAAGCACACATAGGTTAATATCTCAGCAACTACTTGAGGTATTGCATTGAGACTTGATACAATGGTACTCAACCATCTAACCTACTTAATTAACCAAGTTAGATAACTCTACTTTGCATTTAATGCCAATAATAGGCCTTTATTATTCGACTTGGAAATTCTGGTTAAGGTTTTGCGTGCAAGCACACATAGGTTAATATCTCAGCAACTACTTGAGTTATTGCATTGAGACTTGATACATTGGTACTCAACCATCCAACCTACTTAATTAACCAAGTTAGATAACTCTAGTTTGCATTTAATTCAAATAATAGGCCTTCATTATTCGACTTAGAAATTCTGGTTAAGGTTTTGTGTGTAAGCACACATTTCTAAGTAACTACTCGATGTATTGAATTGAGACTTTATAGAATGGTATTCAACCTATCAACGTAATTGAAATAACCAAGATATATAACTGTATTTTGCAAATAATTGCCCTTTATTATTAGACTTAAAAAATCTGGTTGAAATTTTCCATGTAACCACATTTATGTTAGTATCTCAGCACATCATGAATTGCATTGAAATCTAATCTAACAGTGATCCATGCATGTTTGGCCAAAACTTTTCAATCCTTACACTGAAAAGCGGCGGAATAGTCGAGCGCGCTGTCTCTGTGACAGCTCTTGTTTACAATGATGTAGTGAAAGAAAAGTTATCTTTGATTTAAGTCTTCATTTAAACAAAATGTTGCTTCCGAAGTAGCATAAATTACGTTAATTATCACAGTGATATACACACACTGTAAATTATGCTTCGTGTGAATTTGTTAATGTGGTTTTACAAATTGAACTGGTCTGTGGTTGTTGAGGCATTGGTATCACAATGGTCTATGTGTTTGCCTGTTATGTTTTGAATTGTTCTGGAAATAATTTTTCCAATAAATTCATAAAGGTATGCACTTCTATATTTCTTGTTTTTATTTTATTATACAGACGAACATTTAAGTTGTTGTTTTAGCCTTTGTGTAAAAGTTATCGTTCCAGATTAATGTATGATGTATGGTTCAAATCCCTATTACATATATTTACACTATGTTACCAGCATTCAGCAGTACCGTCCCTCAGCACTTTCAGATCTTTGATTCACTGACGATCTGTCAAGTCTTCCCACTAAGGGTTTGTCCAGTTTTTCCACTGATGGTCTGTCCAAATGTCCATTCTTCCCACTAATAGTATGTCCAGTTGTCTAGTCTTCACACTGATGATCTGTCCAGTCTTCCAACTAATCGTTTGTCCAGTCTTTCCACTGATGGTCTGTTCAATTGTCCATTCTTCCCACTAATGGTATGTCCAGTTGTTTTGTCTTCCCACTTATAGTATGTCCGGTTGTCTAATTTTCCCACAAATAGTATGTCCAGTTGTCTAGTTTTCCCACTAATAGTATGTCCAAACTTCTAGTCTTCCCACTTATAGTACGTCCAGTCATCTAGTCTTCCCACTAATGGTCTGTCCAGTTGTCTGATCTGTCCTGTCTATATCGCGGTGGATGTGAATGAGTCCAAGGCTAGACAGCCTATTTTGAGACATTGTGCTTCTTAGATAGGTTTTGATGCGCTTAAGACTACTGAACGATCTCATGCATGTTGTGAATGTAGAGAAATGGTGGCTAACATACCGTATTATATCATGTATAGGACGCTAGCATAGATAGGACGCAGGCAAAAAAATAGTTGAAAAAACGGGTAAAAACCCTTAATATATAAGATAGGACGCAGCGGAAAAATGTCAAAATCGGAGCCGAAAAATTGAGGTTGGTAAAGTATTTATAACATATATTAAAGTAAAAAAAAAATGTATATAAGGCATATTTCGATAACTGTCTTGTGTATTTCGATAATTATCATCGTATTTCGGTAATTTAACATTTCAGTAATTTAGTGTACACAGCAATGATATAAGTCTTGACATTTTGAGAACATTCACGCATATTATAAGACTTATACAAATGCTGTAATAGCACGCCTTCTGACTGACAGTCAACCGTTGCAACCGTTGCAATAGTTCTGACATGCCTTCTGAATGTCAGTCAACCGTTGCAACCGTTGCAAAACTGTGTATCGTCAAAACTGATGATTGTTTGATAAAGCTGTCGCTGCGCGGATTAAAGCATGTCGGCATAATTAATGCGTGTCGGTAATTATCCTTGCCAGCGGAAGGCACGTCGGGTAAAGTGCGAACAAACAACCATACGGTATTACCATCGCAATAGTTCGTTCTATTGATGTTTTTCTAATGACAGACAGCGGGTGTTTTTCACACCTTCGCACATTTGAAAAGAATTGATAGTGACAATAATGCTACTTTGCGTTATACACATTCCTTTATTAATTTTTTAAAACAGTAACATACAACAAAATTTTTGTAAAATATCGAAACATTAAAATCATGAACAACGATTAATTGATATTTACCTCCTTTCCCGATTTTCCGTTGCCGTTATAACTCAATCCAGTTAAATGCTGACTCACATTGAGTTTTTGTGAGTAGCGTCCCTTTTGTAAAAAAGTAAACACTCATGTTTGTTTTCAATTTATTTATCAATAAATCATTTTAAAGTAAACATTCAATATATTTCTGCATGTGTTAACTTGCATGATTTTACCTATGTCAGTTGTTCTCTTCAGTGACGCAGTACAGATACTTACTATTACCGCGTTCTTCCCCGGTCTGATATTTTCTACCTGAAATGGACTTGGAAAAAAACAGACGAAATTCTAATAGCATAGAAAGGACGCAGGCAATTTTTAATACGAGAATTGGGGGTAAAAAAGTGCGTCCTATGCATGATATAATACGGTATGCAGTAATAGCTGATCATGGGTATACGGTCAAATTCTGGTCAAGCAGTGTTTACGGAACCTGGTTCAACTCCTGTGCAGGCCATCGGACCTTCTAACTCCTTTATCTCAATGAGGAACATTTCCCTGCAATAAGACATGTCGGTCTCATATACCTCAAACAAGCTGATAACAATTTCGTCTTTTAACTGGTGCAACTGTAACGGTATGAGTGGTTGTGCCAAAAACATGTAACCGTTGTTTATCACACCATCTATCAACTCTCCGAGCAGTAATCTTCGGCTGCCCAGATGCCATAGTTGGCACAATCTTGTCTTCAGGCCTGTTAAGGTACCAATGTTTCAGTCTGCATATATATGAGAACAATAATGTTATTAATAAATATCAGTTTAAGATTAATTCTAAATTCGAGATGACTACATGATACCATACATTACATGTGTGAACAGCAAACATATTTTACATAACTTGAAGTACATAAGTATGTACATACTAGTATTCACGATCATAGTGAATGTTGTTCGTTTACTGTTTAATAAAGTATGCTACTTTAAAATAAAATATTGATTGTCTTGTAAATGTTATTGAAACAAAAGTTCACCTCAACCTTTGCTGCCATTTCAACGGATGTGTTGTACAGTGCCTGGTATACATTGCGTTGTCTCGCTCACTCTGGATGATAGTTGCTGCCACTTGCGCTTTGTGGACCGCTTCTGCCAAATCCATGTTAGCCTTAAATACAACAATGACACCTTTCTGTTACATGCCTATCAAACTAATAATGGTGAAAAAGATACCTACACTTAAATATTTATCAATCAGATACACACGTCCTTCAATATCTTGTTTTAAAAGAATATCCTGAAAATCATCTGCCATTTTTGCATATACACCAGCTTTCCTACACATATCTAAATTCCGCTTTAGAAGTTGCTGGAAACAGATGGTTATTATTTCATTTTGGATATCTGGTGAAATATACTTTGCCTTTGTCATATTGTTGTTCAAGTGATGCGTTAGGCCAAATAAAAAAATAGGTCTGTTTCAGGTTACCTGACCGACCCTGTTTTTTTCCCGCCGACCCTAACCTATTTTTCCCTGAAAAAAAATGTGATTTGGGTACGAAAAGCATTTGTTACGAAATGTATGTACGTAAAGTTGACAATATTAGAGTTGGATTTCTGAATGTATTTACCGTACTTCACCTTAGAGTTCGGACACCTTAAAATAAATAATTTTTCGCTCTCTGAATTCATAGAAAATAACCATTTTAACATTTTATCTACATGTATGGTAAACCTGCTTTTTGTCTTCATGTCTGCATTTTACCACTTATTAATTTATCTGTAGTTATCAATGGTTATTACGCCTATAAGTGTTACTCCTTCATCAAGTTAAATAAAATCCCATTCAACACCATTTTATACATGCATTGAAATGAATAAACACCTTTTATCGGCTTCAGATCAAACAGTCACATTGTGTGACGTCACATAACTCTCAGTTATACCCACAGGATCTCATGGAGAGCATGGATATTGCTATGCAGGATTAATGTTTCTGAGTGGTGTTTTCGATTGTAACTTAAATATTGCATTTCTAACTTTAATTCATCACATTAAATAGTTGCCTGTAGCATTGAATGTGTTGATTTTTATTGTTTTATTGATGTTACAATGAGTATTACTGTACGATTATTGCTTCATAAAGTCTATATTAAAAGTGTGGTACAAGTTTCAAAGTTTATTGGCGGATTGTTTTACAAACATGTCATTTCTGTGTTTTCTTAATCTCTTGATTGCCCTTGTTGTTTCTTTAATTCTCCATTAAATATATCAAACATCCTTTTCAACAGGCAATAAATCGTTTAGGATGGGTAGTAACTAACTAATTTATCACAGTGATGTATATGGTTAGGTAATCTAGCCAGGCATTGTAACGATAAAGATCAATAATTTTGGTCTGTGAGACTTAGTAGCTGTAAAAGTTACAATCGATGTCCTTTGGGTGTCCGAAAATTAGGTACCTAAAATAAATTATTTTTGAAAATAATAATGGATGTCCGAATTTTTAGATTGTCCGAACTCTAAGGTGAATTACGGGTAGTTTGTGCTTGTGTGGCAGGTATATTTCAATTCTTGAACTATATTTTCTTGTCAGATACATATGTGTCAGATACTGACTTTCGGATTGATATGTCACACTTTTAAAAGTGTGCAATTTTGGCAATAAATCCTGCATGTTACTTGTTCTTCAAACCTGAACCCCCAGGTCCTCTTGACAGCATTGAGGTTTCCTTGGCTAATGGCTTATATGGTAAATTTGCTGTCCCACTCTTCATGTAATAATGTTACAGGGAGGTTAGCATTCTACAGAGGGTGATTGAAAGCAAAAGGGTGCATAAAGAAAAGTAAAACCGTTCCTGGAAATTCTTAAATAATAGCAGAGTGGTGTACCATAACTTAGTTGAAATCCAACCATCATTGTCAAAGTATTTAACCAGACAAATAAAGAATGTTTCCTTTAAAGCATGGAACATGTTTAAAAACAACTGATAAACCTGAAAATTGATGACTTTTATTTTTGTTACTTTCTGAGTCAACAGTTACTGAAATCAATATATCAAAAAAAAAATATAAAAAAAATATAAAAATATTCCGACCTACCTACCTACCCTATTTTTTTTGGCAGCGTTACCTGAAACGCACCTATTTTTTTATTTGGCCTTAGCACAGCATCACCGATGGCACTGTTTTGAAGCATTGCCATATAATGGCTTCTTTCTTCTGTACACCCCCTAATGGCAATGTATTGTTTGCCTAATAAAATAAAATTTCTAATTATGTGATTTAAGATGTGCTGATTGCAATTCACCATATCTTTGTGTGCAGGTGAAGTGGTGCACATTACCGATATGGGCATTGTAACATGTCAATGATATTTTCAGATAGAGTCATGGCGGTCTAGTGCTGTTGTTGGTGTTGGTGAATTAACATGGATTTTTTTCCTATCTGTTACTACGGTTGTAAATGGCATCGAGTTACCATTTCCAAAAAGAAGACATTGGGCACAGATAACATCAACCTTTTTGATAGAATATCTCATCCAACAGTTCTGTTGCAACCATTTTGGAGTGAATTTCCTAAACTTGTCTCCAATGAACCTTTAAAAGATATATAGTTTGCCATAGTGTGCGAGTACCACCTCACTGCCGCACGGTTTGCCATAGTGTGGGAGTACCAGCTCACTGCTGTACGGTTTGCCATAGTGTGCGAGTACCAGCTCACTGCCGTACAGTTTTGTCATAGTGTGCGAGTACCACCTCACTGCCGCATGGTTTGCCATAGTGTGCGAGTACCACCTCACTGCCGTACGGTTTGCCATAGTGTGCCAGTACCACCTCACTGCTGTACGGTTTGCCATAGTGTGCGAGTACCACCTCACTGCCTTACGGTTTTCCATAGTGTGCCAGTACCACCTCACTACCCTACGGTTTGCCATAGTGTGCAAGTACCACCTCACTGCTGAACGGTTTGCCATAGTGTGCGAGTACCACCTCACTGCCGAATGGTTTGCCATAGTGTGCCAGTACCATTTGCCATAGTGTGCGAGTACCACCTCACTGCCGTAAGGTTTGCCATAGTGTGCGAGTACCACCTCACTGCCGTACTGTTTGCCATAGTGTGCGAGTACCACCTCACTGCCGTACGGTTTGCCATAGTGTGCGAGTGCCACCTCTTTTCCACTGAAATTTAGAATATTAATAAATATTTATTACCATAGGTGTAATAGACCAGCCATAATTACAGACAGCTAGGAACATATATCGTAAAGTGATTAAGACTGTCTTTCGAATAGAAAATGGTAACTGCATTCTGATTGGCTGACATTAAATAGCTGGGGGTTTTTACCTTTGTCTAATGTAACATGTTTTTCTGCATTTATTTCTGCATTGTTATATACAATTTTTGTTCAATCCTTATTGGCTTAATAGTTCGGAATTACTCTCCTGTTCTGAAGCTATTAAATAAGAATATAGTGGCTGCAGTCTGATTGGGAATAGAAATTGCACTGAAAACAGTTCAAAATTCTGTAGGGTAATCAGAAAATCTTAGATGACTTTGATTTAAGTTCAAACTTAATGATTTCTGTTTTATATCACTTGGAGTCTACACATCAGAACAGTGTTCTAAGTGGAACTCTGATAATAGCACTAAAATCAAGGATATGTTGTGTTATATATAGGTTTTAGATCCAACTGATATATTCCAGGGTGATGTTTATGTATATTTTCCGTTTCTTTTTACATGCATCCACTGACTTATATTGTTGAAAATGGCATTGGACCAAATTCATTTGTAAAACATTTTGTTCCTGCAGACTTTGTGTACAGTAAGGCAGATAACTTTTGTTCACCTTATACTACCAGGTAATCACCTCCCTTGTATAATATGAGGGTGTTTTATTCAGAAATACTCTTGATCAAGCGTTTCATGGTGGAGTACATGTTATTAGAAAAAAATTAATACAACTGAAATTTAATCACCTTGATTCAGTAGCTTTAATCTGGTTAAATGAAAGCAAATTGCCTAAGAAATTGTGAAAACATTAACAAAATACTGGGCTCTGAACTTAAATCCATCTAACCAGAGTTGGCTCCTTATTTTTTGATGTCATGCATCCTTGTTACACAAGCGCTATATTGGCCCCAAGTTATTCTCTTCGAATTCAAACCTTATCCACTTAAGACTTGCAAATTACTTGACAAGGTTTTGAATTTTGATTTGTATACTTGCAAATTGCAAGTAAAATCTAAATATTACATGGCTTTTGCTTATGTTAAAAAATCCTACTTGTTGTTATTTATGTTCTCAGATTGAAGTAGAGCACTATATTGTAAACTAGAAAAATTGTATTAGTTGAATTATACAGGTACACATACTGGCTATAGATTCGCACATACTGGTAATGGATGTGACATACTGGAAAGGGATGCGCACATACTGTTTATGGACATAACGCCCAATGGTTCTGCTTTGTCATTTGCTGATTGGAGTGCTTCAGTCTCCAGATCATGTTTGTATTTATGTTTTCTTCAGACAATCTAGATTTTGGAGGATAAATTAAGAACCAATATTTTCATCAAGGGTGTAAATTGGCAGGCATATCCAATTAATTTAGCCAAACTGGCTAATAATTTCATTGTCCAAATCAAGATGTTGAGAAAGTCTTTAAGTCACCTTCAGGTATAGGTCCAAAAGAGGATAGTCAAAGCCATATATATATAGTCAACATGATTATAATGGTTGTTGGGGTATGTTGCAGCAGTTCAAATAATACATTTGGCATTGAGTGCAGATTTCTGGAACTATTTTTTCCAGCCATGTATGATTAAGTACTCTAGTGTTGGCAATGTAATGAAAAAAACTCATACAAAACTTTTATGCAATTTCAAATTGGTACTGCAGTTCATGCCATTCATAGAGAAGATTTTAAAAGTTGTGTTCATCTCTTTGTGCATACAAAACAGAATGCTAATGTAATTTTCAGGGAAAGCTTCATCATAATAGGAATTCTGCTTCATTACATGGGGCATTGTAACTTTGATTATAAAATGTTGTATCAAATGCCACTTTGTTGGTTGGTTAACATTGTTTTATCAGAAGAATAGTAACTGTGTTAGAAAATTATAGTTTATGCTATTAGTAATTCTATTTTTATGCCCCCCTTCGAAGAAGAGGGGTATATTGCTTTGCACAGGCATGTCAGTATGTCGGTCGGTCGGTCGGTCCGTCGGTAGACCAAAGCTTGTCTGAGTGATAACTCAACAATTCCTGGACGTATGGTCATCAAACTTGACATGAAGGTTGGGCCTGACCAGTAGATGACCCCTATTGATTTTAGGGCTCATCGGGTCAAAGGTCAAGGTCACAGTGACCTTTAATGGTAAAATCATTTTAAAGCTTGTCCAAGTGATAACACAACAATGCCTAACCTATGGTCATCAAACTTGATATGGAAGTTGGGCCTGACCATTAGATGACCCCTATTGTTTTTGGGGGTCATCGGGCCAAAGGTCAAGGTCACAGTGACCTTGAATGGTAAAAGGATGTCCGAGTGATAACTCGACAATGCCTGCACCCTTGGCCCTCATTCTTGACTTGGAGGTTGGGCCTGACCAGTAGCTGACCCCTAATGTTTTTGGGGCTCATTGGGTCAAAGATCAAGGTCATAGTGACATTGAATGGTAAAAGGTTGTCCAAGTGATAACTCAACAATGCCTGCACCCATGGCCCTCATAATTGACTTGGAGGTTGGGCCTGACCAGTAGATGAACCCTATTGTTTTGGGGGGTCATCGGGCCAAAGGTCAAGGTCACAGTGACCTTGAATGGTAAAAGGTTGTCTATGTGATAACTCGACAATGCCTACACCCATGGCCCTCAAACTTGACTTGGAGGTTGGGCCTGACCAGTAGATGACCCCTATTGTTTTTGGGGGTCATCGGGCCAAAGGTCAAGGTCACAGTGACCTTGAATGGTAAAAGGTTGTCCGTGTCATTACTCAACAATGCCTGCACCTATGGCCCTCAAACTTGACTTGGAGGTTGGGCCTAACCAGTAGATGACCCCTATTGTTTTTGGGGCTCATTGGGTCAAAGATCAAGGTCATAGTGACATTGAATGGTAAAAGGTTGTCCAAGTGATAACTCAACAATGCCTGCACCCATGGCCCTCATAATTGACTTGGAGGTTGGGCCTGACCAGTAGATGAACCCTATTGTTTTGGGGGGTCATCGGGCCAAAGGTCAAGGTCACAGTGACCTTGAATGGTAAAAGGTTGTCCATGTGATAACTCGACAATGCCTACACCCATGGCCCTCAAACTTGACTTGGAGGTTGGGCCTGACCAGTAGATGACCCCTATTGTTTTTGGGGGTCATCGGGCCAAAGGTCAAGGTCACAGTGACCTTGAATGGTAAAAGGTTGTCCGTGTCATTACTCAACAATGCCTGCACCTATGGCCCTCAAACTTGACTTGGAGGTTGGGCCTAACCAGTAGATGACCCCTATTGTTTTTGGGGGTCATCGGGCCAAAGGTCAAGGTCACAGTGACTGTGAATGGTAAAAGGTTGTATGAGTGATAACTCGACAATGCCTGCACCCACGGCCATCAAACTTGAATTGGAGGTTGGGCCTGACCAGTAGATGGCCCCTATTGATTTTAGGGGTCATTGGGCCAAAGGTCAAGGTAACAGTGACTTTGAACGATAAAAGGTTGCCCGAGTGATAACTCAACAATGCCTGCGCCCATGGCCCTCAAACTTGACTTGGAGGTTGGGCCTGACCAGTAGATGACCCCTATTGATTTAAGGGGTCAGAGGTCAAGGTCACAGTGACCTTGAAAGCAAACTCGACAATTCCTGGACCTATGGTCATCAAACTTGACATGAAGGTTGGGCCTGACCAGTAGATGACCCCTCTTGACTTTGGGGGTCATCAGGCCAAGGTCAAGGTCACATTAACCTTTAACGCAAAAAAGTTAACAAATATTCTCCCAGTGATATCTCAACAATGCCTGAATCTATGATCATCAAACTTGACATGCAAGTTGGGCCTGACCAGGAGATGACCCTTATTGATTTTAGGAGTCATTGGGTCAAAGGTCAGGTTCACAGTGACCTTGAATGCGAAAATGTTTCAAGTGATAATTGGACAATGCCTGCACCCATGGCACTCAAACTTGACTTGGAGTTGTGTCTGACCTGTAGATAACCCCTTATGATTTAAGGGGTCATTGGACCAAAGGTCAAGGTTACAGTGACCTTGAACGAAAAATGCTTGTCTGTTTGATAACTTGTCAATGCCTGCACCCATGGCCCTCAAACTTAACATTTAGATTTTGGTGACCAGCTGATGACTACTATGGATTTTGAGGTCATAGAGTCAAAAGTCATGGTCATAACACACTCTATCCTCAAACTTTGAATGGTCATAATCTTAAAACTGCCTCAACGGCATACAATGTTAGCGACAAATCAGCTGTCATATCGGTCCATGCATATTTTATTCAATTGTCCATATAATCCTGACAACATGGCGCTCAGGGGGGGCATAATGTTTGACAAACATCTCTTGTTTAACCAGGTTTTCAACGAAAGCCGTGTTATTAGAATGGTGTGTGTCTTTGGGCGGGTGGTCAAGCACTGGTGGGCAGCCGGTCACTATAACTTAATAGAGAAATTTTATTTTCAGCGATAACTACACTTTCATTCATCATGTGGACACCAAACTCTCTGTATATTAAGAACATGTAGAGAGCTTGCTTGGAATTATTTTAAGTGTTCTATTTTGGATTAAAAAGCTGGTTTCATGGAATTGCCACTTTTCTTGTTATTTTTGCTTAACTTACTAATTAGGCATAAGCCGGCACAATGCTGCTTATTTGCTTAGTAGGCAAAATTAATTAATTTATAACTATCTTGTACACCCATCACACAAGACGAAGACAATGATGACTGGGCTACGTCCTGGCAATTTTGACAAACGCAGCGAGAATGCGGTCAAATTCTTAAAAATATGCTTTACTCAAGTTTATACTATGTCCTTAATAGGCATTCACTACATTTCACACATTCCAAATACATTCTTACTGAACACATCTTCACGTGTGCACCACATCCAATGCGTTCTTAATACGCGCACACCATGTTCAATGCATTCTTTGTACGTTATAACTATAATGACCAGGAAGATTGCACCACACGCTTACCAGGTGCTTATCACGTCCTCATTACGTTCTAATATAACTTGAATTTATTTGTGATCGAGTGTTTTATTTATAACTGGCCTATTTTCAATCCCCCGCCACGGAGTGGGAAGGGGATTATTGACCCCCCCCCCCCACGGAGTGGGGAGGGGATTATAGTATTGCACTTCGTCCGTCTGTCTGTCCATCTGTCCGTCTGTCTGTCTGTCTGTCTGTCCGTCTGTCCGTAACATTTTGTGTCCAGGCTATAACTTACTTATGCATTGATAGATTACCATATTACTTGGTACAAATGTTGTCCATATTGAGATGATGTGTAGTGACCTTGTCCTGGGTCCATACCTCAAAGGTCAAGGTCACACAAGACATTTAAAGGTCAGAGTTCACATACTTGTGTCTGCGCTACTACTCACTTATGCATTGATGGATTAGCATATTACTTGGTACAAATAATGTTCTCATTGAGACAATGTGCAGTGACCTTGACCCAGGTCCATACCTCAAAGGTCAAGGTCACACAAGACATTTAAAGGTTGGAGTACACATGCTTGTGTCCGTGCTATAACTTATTTATGCATTGATGTATTATCATATTACTTGGTACAAATGTTGTCCTCAATGAGACAATGTGCAGTGACCCTGACCTGGGTCCATACTTCAAAGGTCAAGGTCACACGAGACATATAAAGGTCAGAGTACACATGCTCGTGTCTGGGCTTAAATTTAATTATGCATTGATGTATTACCATATTACTTTATCGAAAATACTTAAGGCTTGCTATCTCATCGATGTTATAAATCAATGACTCATTTTCCTTCTTTAATTTAGCCAAAATAAACATGACATTGATCTCACCTACATTAACACACATTATGAATAACTTTACCAAATATCCTTTTATAATATGTTCATATATCCATAAAAATATTTAGGTTATTTTGGTCAGATTCAATGTAACGGTCAGGTTGCGTGAAAAACAAAATATACTAAAAAACAGTGGCGGGGGATATAGCCATCCTTTGGACTGCCTTGTTCATTTAAGAATGGCCAATTTTTCATTTGTATCTAGTGTTGGTATGAAATGAACTTATAGGGGAGTTGAATCCTGTATTTATACATGATCACTGTTCAGAACCTGACGGGACGTGGAAAGAACCTGATACAAGCGTGTCTAAGATGTGTTAAGCACCGTAATAACATATTAACAACCAGATGAGGTCTTCTAAAACGTGGCACGAACATACCATAGTCGTGGTAAAAGCATGGAGAGGTTGTGGTGAGAACTCCATTGACGTAGCAAAAAGGCAATGATAAAGTGATGAGAACGCCATTCAATATTTCCTGTCCATTACCTCGCTTGCACTACGTCAATCAAGTTTCTACTAGGTCTTAGTTATTTCGTCACTACGTCCATGATGTCGTTAATGCATTTTTATTAAGTTTTTACTACGTCTTGATTCGACCACCCCCTAACTATGCTTTTAACCAGGTTTTCTCAAAGTGAAACCTGGTCGTTAGAATGATGAACGTCGTTGTTCCAGCAGGCGGGTGGCCGGGGGGCGTCAAACTCACCTACAAAACTGAATAATTTCAGTAAGGGTTGACATATCTTGACCAAACTTGGTCTATAAGAAAAATTTATGGATACCTTTCATGTTATTGTGTTTAGGGTCCCTAGGGTCAAGGCCAAGGTCACTGTTAGAAAAAATAGAAAACAAGTTGAAACTGAATAACTTTAGTTAGGGTTGACATATCTTGACAAAAATTAGTCTAAAGGAAGAGTTTATGGATACCTTTCATGGGATTTCATTTGGGATCCCTAGGGTCAAGGTCAAGGTCACTGTTACTAAAAAAAGTAAAACGGTTGAAACTGAATACTTTTAGTTAGGGTTGACATATCTTGATCAAACTTTGTCTATAGGAAGAGTTTATGGATACCTTTCATGGGATAGCATTTGGGGTCCCTAGGGTCAAGGTCACTGTTACTAAAAATAGTAAAACAGTTGAAACTGAATAACTTTAGTCAGGGTTCACATATCTTGACCAAACTTGGTTTAAAGGAAGAGTTTATGGAGACCTGTCACGGGATTGTGTTTTGGGTCCCTAGGATCATGGTCACTGTTACTAAAAAAGAAGAATGGTTGAAACTGAATAACTTTAGTCAGGGTACACATATCTTGACCAAACTTAGTCTATAGGAAAAGTTTATGGATACCTTTCATGGGATTACGTTTGGGGTCCCTAGAGTCAAGGCCAAGGTCACTGTACTAAAAATAGAAAAACAGTAGAAACTGAATAACTTTAGTTAGGAATGACATATCTTGACCCAACTTGGTATAAAGGAAGAGTGTATGGATACCTTTCATGTTATTGTGTTTGGGGTCCCTATGGTCAAGGTCACTGTTACTAAACATTGGAAAACAGACACAGGCTGAAGTTCTTTTATTACTCATTGAAAACCTGGTTTCGTCGCATTGCGGTGTTTCTTGTTTGAACGTGTTCAAAGTCCACTCAAGTATTTCAAGCCCATAAAGACCATACCACCTTATCGGTGTCTACTGCATTCTTTTTAAGTGGACCATTAGTTCTGACTGTGTCCTGCCAGATTTTTGAGGACGTTTTTTGGAACTTGGCTTTAAAAAGTGTGATGGGGGCATCAATGTTTGCGGGATGCCTCAATATTTAAGTATGCCCACATGCCTGAACAAACCACTTCATAAAACCAATTCATGCCTAAACATAATTTTGGTGGTCCTTTTTATGAGAATCAATACCCTGTCAAGGATCCCATAGGCTGAAACATGTCAATTTCCAACTCTCATTTAAACTCTTAAAGATTATGTTTAAATGCTTCATTGTGTGGTTATTATCACCCGCCGAATCAAAGATTTCGGGAGCGGGATATTGTTTTGGCGTTGTCCGTCATTCCGTCCGTCCTTCTGTCCGTCCGGTACCATATCTTCGTAGGCATTGATCAGAAAATGTTCAAACTTGGTCAGAATGTTCCCCTTTCTCAAATCTTGACCACTTTTAAAAGTTGGTCACTTGGGGTAAAAAACTAGGTCACTAGGTCAAATCTTAGAAAAATCTTGGAACATACTAGAGGCATTATACATGGTCAAATATTCATGAAATTTTATCAGAATGTTTTCCTTGATGAACTCTTGGTCGTAAATTAAACTGGGTCACATATGATAAAAAATTAGGTCACTATGTCAAATCTTAGAAAAATCTTGTCCAGAACCTTATCATGGTAATGATTGGTCAAGTTATGTTCAAAATTGGTCATGATGTACCCTTTGAATAAATATGGATCGCTTAAAAAAGTGGGTCACATTGGGTCAAAAATAAATATGGATCACTTAAAAAAGTGGGTCACATTGGGTCAAAAACTAGGTCACTTGGTCAAATCTTAGAAAAATCTTGGAACATACTAGAGGCATTATACATGGTCAAATATTCATGAAACTTTATCAGAATGTTTTCCTTGATGAACTCTTGGTCGTAAATTAAACTGGGTCACATATGATCAAAAATTAGGTCGGTAGGTCAAATCTTAGAAAAATCTTGTCCAGAACCATATCATGGTAGTTATTGGTCAAGTTATGTTCAAAATTGGTCATGATGTACCCTTTGAATAAATATGGATCACTTAAAAAAGTGGGTCACATTGGGTCAAAAACTAGGTCACTTGGTCAAATCTTAGAAAAATCTTGGAACATACTAGAGGCATTATACATGGTCAAATATTCATGAAACTTTATCAGAATGTTTTCCTTGATGAACTCTTGGTCGTAAATTAAATTGGGTCACATATGATAAAAAATTAGGTCACTAGGTCAAATTTTAGAAAAATCTTGTCCAGAACCTTATCATGGTAATGATTGGTCAAGTTATGTTCAAAATTGGTCATGATGTACCCCTTGACGAAATATAGATCACTTAAAAAAGTGGGTCACATGGGGTCAAAAACTATGTCAAATCTTAGAAAAATCTTTGGAACATACTAGAGGCATTATACATCGTCAAATAGTTATAAAACTTAATCAGAATGTTTTCCTTGATAAAATCTTGGACTTATTTGAAACTGGGTCACATATGATGGAACATTAGGTCACAAGGTCAAATCATAGAAAAATCTTGTCAGAAACTATTGTATGGTGGTGATTGGTCTGATTTAGTTCAAACATGGTCAGAATGTTCTTTAGGGTTAAATTTTGACTGTGTTTTAAAAGTGTGTCATATGGGTCAAAAACTGGGTCAAAGGTCATATCTAACAGAAATCTTGGGAACACTCTAGAGGCAATACATCTGCTCTAATTTCCATGAAACTTAATCAGAATGCCTCAATGAAATCTTGGAATAGTTTGAAACTAGTAGGTCATGTGGGGTCAAAGATGAGGTCTCTGGGTCAAATCTTTAAAAAACCTTGTGGACACTCTAGAGGCTATATTTTTTGCAATATCTGGACCAATTTTCATGAAACCTGATCAGTATTTTTGCCTTGATAAAATCTTAGATTAGTTTGGAACTCGGTAACATGGAGTCATAATTAAGCTAGGTTTCTTGATCAATTCTAAATGTTACATTATAAACAATGTTTTTTTTATTTCAAACAGTTGCAATCAAACTCAAACACATATATATATATTTCATCAACAATTGATTTCTATTCCTTGACTAAGCCCAATCAGGTGGGGGATATCAATTCAACGAATTTGCTTGTTTAAAATTCATGGATTGTGAGTATTTGTGAGACCATTTCTATCTTGCAGGAACATTTAAGTGTTAAAGGCAGAAAGAACATTTAGTTGCAGAATTTTGTAAACCTTTTCCAGAAATAATCTTAGATCATACAAAAATTGGGTATGTTTCACATTTATTCCATATTGCAATTTCAGGAAATCTCTGGCAGAATGTCATAAGATGTCAATGCTTTTTTCATACGCTTGCAGGTCAGGGGCCAAACTTTATGTTTTCTTAATACTGATTGGTTGTTATTGATTGGATGAGCTTGGAATATCATCAAACCCAGAGAAGTGAACCATGTTGGAATGATGGGGAAAGTGTCAACGTTGGGGTATGCCTATCATCAATTAACATCCAGTATTAGCAGTACTCTCATTCCACCAGTCTCGTTGTCATTCCTTTCCATTTAAGACAGTGAAAATTTTCGTCCAAAGATCCACTAAACTTTCGGCCATTTGGAATCAATTTGATTTTTCATCGCAAAAAATGGATGTTTTATATGAAATTCAAATTTAAATTGAAATGTGACTTACAACAATAAAGACATAGTTGGAAATTTAATGAAAAAAAATAATCCTATTACTTCTATATTGGAAGCACTCTAATGTTTTATAATAGTTGCTCTTGGCAAGTGTGAAGACTGACAACGTTGAGGTAATTTAGAGTTTGACAAATATCCAGAAACTTCTTACAAAGTTCATGGCTAACAATAATTATTATCTCAGAAACTTAGATTACTCAATTATATAATTAACAGATATATGCTTTATTCCTGAGAATAGTCCTATGTTTATTGTGATGGTCATTCATTGCATAGTTTTTGTAAGGATATGCCAAAAGTCAGGGCTGTAACAGTTAGTTCTATTTCTGAGGAACTGATTTAGTCAGAAGACCAAAGTGGGAATTTTTACTACTAAGAGAGACATGATAATTAAGAGAATTTTGTTTATTGTGCCATAAATAACAATATTGTGTCATTTTAATTTTATTTGTGAGCATAGCTGAGTATGTCCAGAGTATGAATGGGATGACATGGGATATCTGTTCTATAAATGTTGCTGTTTTGATCATTATATAAAACTTTGCAGTGCCAGAACCACCTTATGACTTTATTGTACATAGTGTAAAGTGTGAACTTTCCCTGGAGATATGTAGAACTATAATTACTATCACAACCTTCATAAATCATAAATGTGAAAGACAGGAGGAAAATCTTGAAAGTAGCGTCTGAATATAGCATTGTGTTTTATTGGGTCACTAGGACATTGAGGTGCAATTGGATGGAAGCTTCAGGACATTATAAAATGAGGGGTGTAAAATAAATCCCCTTTTAAACAGATATAATTATGTCCTTATAAGATTTTGGACCTTAAACCCTATAAACGGGAATTAAATCTGTCCTGTTTGTTGCAACACCAAGCATTTTTGGGAGAGGACATGCTATATAAACTAATTGGCACTTCGACAACTCTGAGAAACGTTCAAGAATTGATCTCGTAACAACCAAACCTTGACAATATTGCCGAGATTTTTCAGTGCATTTTTGTTATTTGAAAACAAAACATTGTTTTGGATGTAAATCCTATTCCAATGTGGAAATCAGATGGACAGTTGCAGTGTTTATCTGGACATTGAGACATTGCAATTACTTAAACGGTAGATTTATGAACAGTTAAAAAAACATTTTCTTTAAGCTGTTTGACTATATGGTAATATAACCCTGGGAGTTGAAGACAGACTTTAATCTGAAAAAACCCTGTTAGTTTGATTACCAGGAGACATAACTTGGGTCAGTTAATGTAGTAGTGTTTTGGATATGAACGCAGCATGGGGCATATAGTGTGATATTTATCCTCTTGTTTGATAAATAATAAAAAGGACATAACTCCACAAGCTGTAACAGTTGTAACAAGACACACCATGGGTCAGGGGGACAGTCAGCCCAGCAAACACGTGGTTGCGGCTGCAGAGACCATCCAGATACAGGAAGCCAAGTATGTTACCCACAATCCACAGTTGTCAGATGTGGAGCAGAAGAAGCTTTCAAAGAAGAAGGTGAAAAAGAGCTGGAAAAAGACACGCTTTGTGGAGGTAGGTCTGAGGATGTGTACGTCTGTATGACCACGAGCTAATGCATGAATCCAAAACCTCTGTCAAGGATAAGGTTTGAGTACCGGTAGTTTGGTTTCACGTGTATTGAGCATGCACATTGTCAAAGGTCAAACATAGGAGTTATATAGGAGTTGTAGACCTTTGCAAGAGCTTATAGCCGTAGGAAATGTTTGTGCTGAGACATTTATTGTTACATGCAAGTTTTATTTTTTTCGATTTAAATCTTAAATTTTTTGAAAATGATATCCTACTATTTTCAAATTCAGCATTTCAAGGTTATAAAGTATTGACTGATTATGGATGATGATTTTCTCCCTCCAAACCTCCACCATGTGAAATTCTAATCAACTGCAACATCTATGGCCAGTCAATTGACTTCATCCATCAAAAAACACATAATGACACCATCAGGGATTTGACTTATTCTTTTATATTTCACGTCCAACTAACTTAACTGTAGAAGCAGACTCATGAACCCCACAGCATCCATACATGTGGTTTTGCATGTTTTTTACTTCAACTGACCAATTAAAGATCATGGCTTTAAATTATGCTCAAAAGAACCATGCTGTGAAAAAGAAAATCTCTATGAAGAGTTGAAACTGTCTGCCAAAACACCGCTGTTGAGATGGCACATATTGACCTTCTCTTTGGTCCAAAAATTGATGTTATCATGATTTGTTTAACAGATTAAAGAGCATGTTTTGCTAAATTTGAAAACATGTACTCAGAGTAGGACATCCAAAAACAATTACAGTTTCTAAACACACTTCACCTTCCTGCCGCACTACACCATCCTGCCACACTACAAATTCCTTCAATACTACACCTTCCTGCCACACTACACCTTCCTGTCACACTTCACCTTCCTGCCACACTTCACCTTCCTGCCACACTACACCTTCTTGTCACACTTCACCTTCCTGCCACACTTCACCTTCCTGTCACACTACACCATCCTGCCACACTACACATTCCTCCAATACTACACCTTCCTGCCACACTACACCTTCCTGCCACACTACACCTTCCTGTCACACTTCACCTTCCTGACACACTTCACCTTCCTGCCACACTACACCTTCCTGTCACACTTCACCTTCCTGCCACACTTCACCTTCCTGCCACGCTACACCATCCTGCTACACTACAAATTCCTCCAATACTACACCTTCCTGCCACACTACACCTTCCTGCCACACTACACCTTCCTGCCACACTACACCTTCCTGCCACACTTCACCTTCCTGCCACACTACAATTTCCTGTCACACTACACATTCCTCAAATACTACACCATCCTGCCACACTACAAATTCCTCCAATACTACACCTTCCTGTCACACTACACCTTCCTGCCACACTACACCTTCCTGTCACACTACACCTTCCTACCACACTTCACCTTCCTGCCACACTACACTACACCTTCCTGTCACACTACACTACACCTTCCTGCCACACTACACCTTCCTGCCACACTACACCTTCCTGCCACACTACACTACACCTTCCTGTCACACTACACTACACCTTCCTGCCACACTACATCTTCCTGCCACACTACACCTTCCTACCACACTTCACCTTCCTGCCACACTACAATTTCCTGTCACACTACAAATTCCTCCAATACTACACCTTCCTGTCACACTACACCTTCCTGTTACACTACACCTTCCTATCACACTACATCTTCCTGTCACACTATACCATCCTGCCATGCTACAAATTCCTCCAATACTACACCTTCCTGTCACACTACACCTTCATGCTGCCACACTACACCTTCCTGTCACACTACATCTTCCTGTCACACTACACCATCCTGCCACACTACAAATTCCTCCAATACTACACCTTCCTGTCACACTACACCTTCCTGTCACACTACACCATCCTGCCACACTACAAATTCCTCCAATACTACACCTTCCTGCCACACTACACCTTCCTACCACACTTCACCTTCCTGCCACACTACATCTTCCTGCCACACTACACCTTCCTACCACACTTCACCTTCCTGCCACACTACAATTTCCTGTCACACTACAAATTCCTCCAATACTACACCTTCCTGTCACACTACACCTTCCTGTTACACTACACCTTCCTATCACACTACATCTTCCTGTCACACTATACCATCCTGCCATACTACAAATTCCTCCAATACTACACCTTCCTGTCACACTACACCTTCATGCTGCCACACTACACCTTCCTGTCACACTACATCTTCCTGTCACACTACACCATCCTGCCACACTACAAATTCCTCCAATACTACACCTTCCTGTCACACTACACCATCCTGCCACACTACAAATTCCTCCAATACTACACCTTCCTGCCACACTACACCTTCCTGCCACACTTCACCTTCCTGCCACACTACACCATCCTACCACACTTCACCTTCCTGCCACACTACAATTTCCTGTCACATTACACCTTCCTGTCACACTACAATTTCCTGTCACACTACAATTTCCTGTCACACTACACCTTCCTGCCACACCACACCATCCTGCCACACTACAAATTCCTCCAATACTTTTTAATGAAAAGTTCATGAAGGAAAAATGGCCAATTTATTTATGAAGTTCATGAACTAAATGTTCATGAATAATTAATGAAATAGTTCACGAACTTTTTATTAAAAAGTTCATGAAGGAAAAATGGCCAATTTATTCATGAAGTTCATGAACTGAAAGTCATTCAACTTCTTGAGTTCTTGAACCAAATTTCAAGAACTTCATGAACTAGAAGTAACTGAACTAAGTGTTCATCATATTAAGTGGTCATTTTTCTTTCATGAACTTTTTGCAGCAAATTAATATTATGAATTTCATGAATATTCATCAACAAAATTTCACTTTGAAAACAACAATTTACTCAATAATTGGAAACTATGAATGTTATGCAATAAACATGTAGAAATGTGATGATCACAACTGTAATATACTATTAGTGGATTGTAAGCAGATTGAACTTGACCTTCGCATTAATATTCTAATGAAAGTACTTTCAATAGTTATGCAATTGAACACACATTAATTTATAATACTAATTCATTGTTTTTTATAATGGTTTAAGAAGTTATAATGAAACAAGACTAATCATTATAAAATATGACAGTTCTATGGTTTTGTTAAGAAGTCGTCCATTTATAACACTTCCACTTTTTATGACACATAACACTGTTGTTAGTATATACACCTAAGACCTTGCCAAATGATGTAATCATTGCAGATGATGGTGGTTCTTCTTCTTTAGGGTAGAATGTGTGTAAGTTTCAAATTTATTTAATCACTGCGACTTGCCAAACTTCTTCTGACTTGATATAGTTTTTGTAAAGCAGTCTCTCACTATACAGGAACAGTTTTTCACTTCTTCTTTAGTAAAGATAGTGTAACTCATATTTTTTAACAGTTTCCAAAATTACATCTGTATCAATGTTGATGCCCACAGCAACTAACATGGAGTTGGTAGACGATTTGATTGTATACTGCAGTGCAGTAATATGTATCGCCAATGTCCTCCTTTTCTTTCTCAACCGGCAGTTGTCATCTCTATTTTAAGTCTGTTTTCCTTGAAAAATATATGAAATTGAATTAAGCTTTTGATGATAAGAAGCAAGTTAAAAAAACATTATTAAAGTCTTCCTTCTTTAAATAAGGCCAATTTTAAATTATTTTAACTTTAGAAGATTAAATAATTGATGAGATTTTAAGCTGTTCACATCAAAGTTTCACTATGCAGTTGAAACAAAATTAGCAAGTATTATTTGTAGGTACAGGATGATTCACATTTAAGGCCCCCCCAAAAAATACCTGTGTTTCCGGTGACTGACCGACCCTATTTTTTTCTCGCCGACCCTAATCTTTTTTTAGACATAAAAGTAAAAAAAAAATTTTTTAAATTCTATCGTAAAAAAATATATTTTTTTAAATAGATCGTTATTATTTTCGTTGTTTGTCTTTCAATGTCCCCGGAGAATATACTTTCATTCCTGATTATGTATTACCGAGACGGGAAAACAAAATGGCGGAGGGCGGCGAACCCTGTCCGATATCTTAAAATTGGCAAACGCATGTTTATGGTCCAAACACGTGGCTGATCACCAGGGACATATTTTGCTGTCTTTTCAATGAAAATATTTTGAATTATAATTCGCGGTGTTATTTATCCATACCCATGTCCAAAATAAAACTTACTTTTTTTTACGATTAGGCTTTGCGTATATCATGCAGGCTTCCTACGATTAGGCTTTGCGAATTCATGCTGGATTACTGCCAGGTTCAAATACACATTTCATTAATTGTTATATTATTTATCCGCAATTATCAATGGTTATTTATTTCGCCTTATTTAAGTCCCATCAACTGAAATCCAAACAAAAACCTGTGAAAGTTAACAACACATTTATTGGAATGTGTCGGCTGCAGATCAAACGGTACAATTTGTGATGTCAGAGCACGAGCGGTGATAAGATCAAAGGCGCGTGGCTATGGTTTGTATCTAATTCGGTCAGTCGGATACTGTATGATCCCATTTGATTGCCAGGATTTCGCCTAGGCTGGTACGAAAATACCATACGATCGAAAAAACAATAATCAATAATAGTCGTCTGGGAATCTTAAAACAATGACCAAAATGTTTGAATTCAATGTAAATATGAATGAAACTTTGATTGTAGTAATGTATGAAAATATGATAGTAACATAAATCCATATCCGCGTTTACTTGTTTTTTTATTAACTTACCTCCACTTGAAGGCCTAGTTTAAGGAGCTCACAGTTGACAAGAAATACTGGGATTTTCCTCAAGCAAATTAAAAACTTAGTTGATAATTGACTGTTTGACTAGAACATTATCACAGATTTGTTGAAATTGAAGTGCTGGATTTTTCCTAAAAACCGATCACGACTTATAAACGAGTATTGTTTTCCAAAAAACACCAGATTTCATGGGCAAAATTGGCGGGAAAATACGGTAGTTGAAGGTAAGGAAATGATTTCAGACATTAAACAATGCTGTTTTATCAGACTTTTTGTTAATTAGGAAACGCGTAGAAAAACATAATTGATCTGATGCAACAGAAAATTGCATGATATGGAAAGTGTAAAAAAAAAATGATAAAAAAAATCCCGACCTTCCGACCGTATTTTTTTTAGCCATGTTACTGGAAACACGGGTATTTTTTTTTGGGCCTAAGCCTCAAAGTAAAGAGTGATACCAATTGTGATTTACTGTCAAGTTCTTGAGTCATATGACAGTTAAGTGGCATTGCTCTCATAGTAGAATTGCTACATGTATGTTTGAGAGAAATGGGTCCTCCCGAGAAAAACAATAAATGTATGACTTTGTATTAACACTCACTTCTGTCAAATATGTATTTGGTTCCATTGAAATCCACTTTGACGCGTTCATGACAAGAAAAAACTTCATAACTTTTAAAATTATTTTAGCTAAAACCCTTACCAGTTACTCTAGTCAGTAGTGTCATGAACTCGTGAGCACCTGCAGAAATTGTACATGTCATGTTGGTGGGTTGGGGCTCTGTATGGTGGCAACATGATCAGGGTTCAGGCGTACTGGTAACAGGAAAAGTTGACATCCTCACTTTCGCTACATCTATAGCTGAGTAACTGCATAACTGGTTGTGTATTACTCGTCTTCATTGTATCTGAAATGGACAATTTACTTTAGTGAATATCATAAACTATTATGTGTATGAGATGTTTTCTTCACCCAATCACTCAAGAACATTTAATGAATGCAGTCACATGTCACAATTCTAAACTGTCACATATTTTCGCGACTTCTTTAAATTGTCTCTTTTCCGATCAAATGAAAGTATTACACAAGTAAACACATTTCAAAGTGATGAAGGGAAATGACAATGAGTTTTAATGATTTTTTTGGTATTAAAAACGTATAATTCATAATAAGAAAAATCAAATTGACGATTGACATGCTCTTTCAAGAAATTACAATTTACAGTCACTTGATATTGTCATTGAATAACATTGTACATTTAGTAAGGAGTCAAAACCAATTTAGTTCAACAATAATTTACAAGTGATAGGTATAAACTCACCAGTTTGCCATCGTGGTCATTTTAATGACCCAACAGTGAAAGCTTCATCCATTATCGTCTGCAGAACTGTACTTCCGGTTCAATTCAAAATGGCAGCTTATTTTTGTCATTCAGCTGTGTTTGCAAATTTTGTCAGTGATAAAGACAACTGATGGACTTTGAATTACTCTAGTGGATAGAAATCGTAGCTATTAATTATCTCACCAGCTATCAGCCAATGTGTTGCATTTTAACACTGTCTAATAGTGGAGATTAAAAACTACTGTTTGGCACATTGACGTCATCGCAAACCAAAGACTCCAGACATTTACTTAAACAAAACATATCAGTTTTGAAGTTTAAAAATCATATAAACGACTATGAATGCCTATCAATTATGTATGTACAACATTTGACTTACTGTCCAGCTGGGACGAACAGATGATAAAATCCCCACCAAATTCCCCCACACCCCAGGGACCCTAGGTTAGGCCCATTCCCAGCTATATTTAAAGCGAAGATAATACCACCGCATTCACCCGGCACTGTGGGGCCACCTGAAAGGTAAACACACGGCCCATTTTCCCGCCTATCCCCAGTTTACCTCGGACCTGGGGCGGGGTTTACAATTGGCTGGTGCATAACAACTAGAATAGATATGTTTAAATGCAAACTTTAATCTTATGTTGCAGTTCTGCTAAACTTTAATGAAAGGTTCAGGAACTTGACAAACAATCTTTCAAAGTTCATGAACTTATTCAATAAGTAGTTCATGAACTTGGAATTGTTCATGAACTTCATGAACCTTTTTCGGAGGGGACACTAGACCTTCCTGCCACACTCCACCCGTCTACACTACACCTTCCTGCCACCCATCACCTTTCTGCCACACTAGCAACACCCGCCTGCTTTAATGTTGCCTGTTTTATAACATTTTCATTCTTTTTAGATCATTATTTTTATCATTGATACAGATTCTCAAAAACACTCAAGAAACAATAAAATTAATGTATATAAATTAATCAAACTTTGACAGAATTTTCAGAACTCATAATATCAAAATAACATCTTCATAGAGCTATTTTTATTGTAATGAATATTTCATTAAAATGGTCAGAAAGGGAATGGTAATGCAAAACTAATGAGAAAATAATCACCCATAGGTGATAATGTCAAGTGTTCAATCATTACTTATAGTATCTAACAATCGTATAGAAAATTAAAGGGAAAAAAGGTACATTCAGCAAAAACAAAGAAAATATCCAACTTTAAGCTCGGATTTCCCCAATCTATAACTTTGATCGCTGTCATGTAGGTACTCCCTGGAAACATGTTTACCTGTACTAAGTTATACGGAATGTATGTACTCCCTGGAAACATGTTTACGCTGTACTAAGTTATACGGAATGTACGTACTCCCTGGAAACATGTTTACGCTGTACTAAGTTATACGAACAACTTTATCAAATAGTTTCTGTGAGAAAGAAATGTGCGAATACAAGTGAATGTGATCAGTTCAATATTAAATATTGCATTTATTTTAAATCAATGGGAGATATTAAGAATTAATAATAAGAATGTTAGAAACTTTGACTCCAAATTAAAGTTGATTTTTTCTGGGTGGGGTTAAGGAGTGGACTACATTGGGTTGAGGTTGTTATGCAAAACAGAAGCATCAGTGTTCCCAGCAGACTGAAATATGGATGAAAAATGTTTGAACTTTAAGCATTTTGAGGCTACACCAAACTCAAGTTTTGATAATTGGATTTACCTCACCTATTTTTCAGAAAATGCAAGCAATTAAGTGAAAAGGAATGATGCACCACAATCTGTTTTTCGTAGAAATGCAATATGGAATGAAGAATTCCTTGCAATGTGCATCAAAAAAGACTTAACATGTATGTGACAACTTCCAGAAAACTCACACAGTTATATACCAAAATGAATACCTAAACACTTTGAAATTAAAGTATGTCTGTTAAAGATAATATCATTCTTAATGTTTATTATATAGGAAAAAATAGGTATGCCCTCTGACTTCAAAGAAATTGAAGAAGTGTATTTTTACCCTCCCTCTTTCTCACCCAAAAACTGACAAACAAAAAATTAATTTGTGTGGGCGTATTATAAGCTCTTTTCTCAAATATGTTTGATGCTCTGATGTAAATGTTTTTCATTACAGGGTGTAAATCTCTGATTTATTGATAGATAACTTTTGATTAAAGGATGTTTTTTTGCTGGATATTTGGATTTATTGAAGAATGTCTTCTTTATCATTTGTGTTATCTCTAGAATTAAGACCAATGTTGTGATAAGGCGGCAGCATTTGGTATCTATAGGTTCCATTTGGTGGGGTATTTGGATGGATAGGCACTGTTTATTACTATTTATTGCTAATTATTTTCAGAATTATAGCATGAATTCTGACATGATTTTCTATGGAGTGAATAATCTTCTCTGAAAGATCCTTGCACTATTGAAACACATGGTTCAGTCATTGAAGTAGAGACACATGGTCCAGTCATTTAAGTAGAAACACTGGTCCAGTCATTTAAGTAGAAACACTGGTCCAGTCATTGAAGTAGAGACACATGGTCCAGTCATTTAAGTAGAAACACATGATCCAGTCATTTAAGTAGAAACACATGGTCCAATCATTGAAGTAGAGACACATGGTCCAGTCATTTAAGTAGAAACACTGGTCCAGTCATTGAAGTAGAGACACATGGTCCAGTCATTTAAGTAGAAACACTGGTCCAGTCATTTAAGTAGAAACACTGGTCCAGTCATTGAAGTAGAGACACATGGTCCAGTCATTTAAGTAGAAACACATGATCCAGTCATTTAAGTAGAAACACATGGTCCAATCATTGAAGTAGAGACACATGGTCCAGTCATTGAAGTAGAGACACAATGGTCCTATCATTGAAGTGGAGACAAGTCGCCAAATCATTGAAATGGAGACAGAATGGTCCTATCGTTGAAGTTGAGACAGAATGGTCCTATCATTGAAGTAGAGACAGAATGGTCCTATCATTGAAGTGGAGACAGAATGGTCCTATCATTGAAGTAGAGACAGAATGGTCCTATCATTGAAGTAGAGACAGAATGGTCCTATCATTGAAGTAGAGACAGAATGGTCCTATCATTGAAGTAGAGACAGAATGGTCTTATCATTGAAGTGGAGACAGAATGGTCCTATCATTGAAGTTGAGACAGAATGGTCCTATCATTGAAGTAGAGACAGAATGGTCCAATCATTGAAGTTGAGACAGAATGGTCCTATCATTGAAGTGGAGACAAGTCGCCAAATCATTGAAGTGGAGACAGAATGGTCCTATCATTGAAGTAGAGACAGAATGGTCCTATCATTGAAGTAGAGACAGAATGGTCCTATCATTGAAGTAGAGACAGAATGGTCCTATCATTGAAGTAGAGACAGAATGGTCTTATCATTGAAGTGGAGACAGAATGGTCCTATCATTGAAGTAGAGACAGAATGGTCCAATCATTGAAGTTGAGACAGAATGGTCCTATCATTGAAGTAGAGACAAGTCGCCCAATCATTGAAGTAGAGACACAATGGTCCAATCATTGAAGTAGAGACAAGTCGCCCAATCATTGAAGTGGAGACACAATGGTCTAATTATTGAAGTGGAGACACAATGGTCTAATTATTGAAGTGGAGACACAATGGTCTAATTATTGAAGTGGAGACACAATGGTCCAATCATTAAAGTGGTGACACAATGGTCTAATTATTGAAGTGGAGACAAGTCGTCCAATCATTGAACTGGAGACATAATTGTCCAATTTTTCAATCCAGATACACAATAATTCAATCATTGAAGCAGAGACACATTGTCAAATCATTGAAGGGGAGACACATGGTCCAATCATTAAAGGGGAGACACATGGTCCAATCATTGAAGGGGAGACACATGGTCCAGTCATTGAAGGTGAGGTACATGGTTCAATCATTGAAGGTGAGATACATGGTCCAATCATTGAAGGGGAGACGCAACATCTAATCATTGAAGGGGAGACACATAATCTAATCATTGAAGGGGAGGCACATGGTCCAATCATTGAAGGGGAGACACATGGTCCAATCATTGAGGGGGAGACACATGGTCCAGTCATTGAAGGGGAGACACATTATCAAATCATTGAAGGGGAGACACATGGTTCATTCATTGAATTAGAGAAACATGATCCAGTCATTGAAGGGGGGACACACGGTCCAATAATTGAAGTAGAGACACATGGTCCAATCATTAAAGTAGAGACAGATGATCCAATCTTTGAAGGGGGGACACACGGTCCAATAATTGAAGTAGAGACACATGGTCCAATCATTAAAGTAGAGACAGATGATCTAATCTTTGAAGGGGGGACACACGGTCCAATCATTGAAGGGGAGACACATGGTCCAATTTTTGAAGTTGAGATTCATCTTATATAGCTTGTAAAGCCTTTTAGACTTAGTATTGTGATGTGGATAGTTTGAAGCTCAAGTTTATGACTTATAACTTTTCACCAGCTCTGATGGGACCATCTTAAACCGAGTTATGACTTTCTACTTGCTTGTGTCCCTATTTCACATTCACACTTTAAGAATATTTAAAATTGTGTCGTTCAGTACATATTTACCTGGTGTATTGTTAAAAATGACAATACGCATGACTCAATCTGGCTTAAATGTTTTTGAGTTGTTCCCCTTGATCTACTGAGAAACATAGGTATTTGTGTTTGTATCCAGTGGCATTTGTTGTAATTTGTGTATTATTTTGAAAGACAATTAGTTAAAGTATTGCAATTTTGGTGTTGTAAACTTGTCTGATTTTCAAAAAAAAGTATTTGAGGTTTATTTAAAGCCTTGATGTTGGCGGTGGCTTCATCATCACTGTGCGTAAACCTTTCCCATAACTCAAGTAAACCCAAACAAAGCATACGAGCCTTCAATCAGTGGTGCTCTTGTTTTTGTCTGACTTGGTGTAATTACCTGACGGAGAATTTTCATTTCTAAATCAAATTGTCAACCATATCTTAAACTGACCTGATATTCATATTAACCTTTACCAGTAGCAGAATAACGCATTTAAAAAGATTAGCAACATTTTTAGACATTTATATAAAGCAAGTCCCATTACTCCGGCAAAAATGTTTCTGGAGTTAAATGTCAGGAAAAGGAAAACAGGTGAACATTGGCTTTCACACACAGGGTTCTTGTTTTCTTAGGTGGATAATTAGCCTTTCTTAATGTTAGGCTGCATGATTTGAATTATGTGATAATTACTGAGATTATCAATTAGTGAGCAATAAGTACTGAATGTTTGGTAGGAACTAGGGTTTTGATTTGGATAATGTTGATATTGAGCTGTTAATGTATGTTTAGGCAATGCTAATAGCGTACGCTTCAGGTGTATTTACCCAGAATGTGTGTTATCAAATAATTATATAGAGGGATTTGAATTCTAACTGTCAGTTCAAATTTGCATTTTGAGTTTGAAAGGATATTCCAAAGATATTTTTGGATATATAGATTTTTATTATTTTTAATTATATTTTGTAATGCATTTTTTTTTATAAATGTTTTTAAGATATAAAAAACATTCCCCGTAAAAAACATTTCGAAGAAATTGTTAAATATATTTTGATGATCAAATGGTTTAAAGTTTTAGCATCAAGCGGAGTTCTAATTACTGTTAATGTATTTACAAGCGTATGGCTTTGTTGTGGTTGTTTCAGAAACAGATATTTTTAATGCCGTATTTTAAACTTATTGCGCAATGTTATTACCTATGATCAATTGTTGGGGGTTGGGTTCTAACATATGGTTTTATGGCAGTATATATAGAAGATTATTGTTCCGCTACCTCTCAAAATCTGATGAGAAATAAGTCAAGATTCATGAATAATACAGTATCAGGAAAAAGAAATGTTTTTTAAGATATTTTTGGGATTTAATGGATTTGGATAAGATATGTCATACTGTGGGAATAGTTGGAATATAATCCTTATAAATTCTATACACCTGCGAAATATACATTTTACATTTATGCTTATTTATTAGTACTGAATTATAATATCCAAAGGTTGTGGATTTGAAATACATGCATGGATATCATGAGTTCAGTGACTTGCCGTTTCACCTCACATTAATTAGTCTAGATAGAGAAGTGCCAACACTCAGAGATGGTTTGAAATATCATTTTCATGGCATTTGAGGGAAACATAAATATTTGGATATTGTTTGCATGTAAACTGTTTGCATTAAAGGTGTTTTGGCAAGATGCGTTAACCAGATATCCAACTTGAAGTAAATAATTGTGCAGTGGTTTGAAGTCATTGCATTTTAATAATGTTGAACAACAAAAATAATTGGAATTTAACAGACTTTAGACAATATTTTCAAATATGCTTTTAAAAAAATACCAAATATTAGAAAATTAAGCTTTTAAAGTGCTACGTACTGCAGTTTCAGTATATTTGATAATATTTCTTCTCTTTTTTGTCAATTAAATGCTCAGTTTTCATTGGCCGGCACACACAGGAAGCTAATACACTTGGATACTATTTATATGTTTTATGGCGTTTTGAAATATTGGGGGTGTCTTTCTTATCACAAGTCAGCAAAGAGATATTCCAGCTACAAGCCACAAGCTTTTATATTTTTGGATGAAGATATTTCATTAGTGTTTGTTTCTTCAAGATGTTTTCATCTTTAAGTGCTACCTTAATGGTCCCTGAGAAAAAGTTTCAATGAACTCAATTGCATATCTGATATTAATTGGGCAAAAAGATGTAAAAATAGTTTCGGGAATAAAATTAACGAATCATAAATCTCAAGATGTATCAACACATGATAGCAAATACAGAATTGTGGAGGAAATTGGGAACTGCCTGCACGTTTGATGTTTTTTGTGTGCTGAACATAAATGATTTTGCAGCATTTATATGTTTGTCAGTCGCTGTTGTGTAATCTGTATTGTCATAAAAAAATCAGCAAAAAGTGCAGCTCGATTCCTGGCCCCATGTTCATCACTGTGATGTTGTGACCGATGTGTTTATGTTTTCGTCTTGTGCTCTTGGAAATACAAGTGCTGATGTTTTAATTGGTGGATTTGTCAAGACAGTACGCCAATTACTTGTTTAATGTCTGAGCCTGCTTATCCACTGACAAATTGTTGTCAAGTCACATCAGGAAGCTGAAATGTTTCTGGCAAAATTTGTGAAACTGTTGTGACAGTACTGCTCTTGGAATTGACTGTTGGAATTCTGTTTGACTCATAAACTTGACAGGTTTCTGTAACTTTGTAAAATAACAAAATTAACATAAAACTGTTACTATTTATTGTGTAAGAATAACAGCAAAAAAATGGTTATTTGTCAAAAATGAATTGTTGTAGTTTTTGAAATTTTCCTAATGAACCAGTTTTCAAATTATATTATGTATTTTGGCTTGATCAAATTCAAAGGTTAAAATTGCTGAGATATGGCTTGATGTACTTGGAATTCATCACTATTTAATGAGCTATTTTAAAATAATGCACTTCCAAGGAAAAAATATGCAAAACATCAATTGCTTTTTAATCTCAATGTGGGAATCTGGTTTATTTTTTATTTTTGGTGTTGTTTTGAATTTGTTATAATGATATCAAATTATATTAAGAGTCTCAAGTTTAAGTTTCAAGTTTTTATATTTATTTTCTTTCTTAAAATCAAGATGATCAGATATTCTGTCTCAACATACACTATTTTAATTGAGGATTAATACCTGGTGCAGGTTTTAATAAAGTTAAACAATTATTTTTGAATTAAGATATTTCAAGTGCTGAGTGGTGGACTGTGATAAATATTCTTGCCAGATAATAAAGAAGGATTCTCAAATCAGTGGGAAAATTCACAAGAAAGAATAAACTACTTTATGGCCTTGATAATATATAGGGATTAGTAATATGCCATTAAACAACATTCAAAACAATTGAGTAAAGTTCAGTTTTCTGATCAATAAGATACCTTGAAAGTGTCACATGGCCATGCCTCAGCCAATGGAAATGGAGGAATCAGCTATGGACCCACCCAGCAGCTATGATGTGGAGAGACTTATGTTTGGACTTGGTCTGGTCAATTATCTGGTAAGTCCTTTACAGGTTAATACAAAAAGGAGGAGTCATTGAAAAGAAGAAAACAGGTGATATTTTATTTTGACTTTTTCTTCTTTAAAGGTCTGAATGGATATGCTTTATTTCACAACAATTCTACCATTCAAAATTTGCCTTCAATAGCATTAGTCCATGTCCTCACTATCTGTGTGATACCTGTCATCCATATGAGCCTTTTTGATGAACAAGCCCAAAACCTTTTACTATTGCTTACCATCAAATATGTTCAATCTCTGGTATGTAAAATCAAGAATTTTAGCAAGCCCAAAATGCATTTTACCAGTGCATGGCTTGCAGGCTTGTGCTTATTTTCACTGCATTGTTAAAACATGAACTATTTTATTGTTAACTGTTCTAAAAATATTCTACCATGATTATTTTGATGCCATTTCTACCTACCAATCACCTATCAGAGAAATTTTCTGCTTGGTTTTACATGTCTTGTTTTTGCCAATTGATGAGACAGGGAGCTATCAGTTGCAATGTTTCCTGATGTTTTCTGCATGTTTGGTCCTGGGAGGTAACACAATACAGGGGCAGACTGGAAACACATTACGCCTGTTTATTTTGCTAAAGTGCTTCAGAATTGTTGTTCTTTTCTTCATCTACAAGTTGTGTTTGTCTTTCAAATGTAAAATGCTATTATATATAATGAAGAACTATATTAAAATGTTCATTACTCTTCTGAGAGTAAGTCTAATCACCAGGTTTGACCAAAAAGGTTATCTCCCCTGTTAGAACAGTAGAATGGTAAGTCTCATCATCATCTAGGACTAGGAAGGTTATCTCCCTTTATTAATAGCTGTTAGGTTAGTTATCACCATCTTTGACCAAGAAGGTTATTTCCCTTTGTTAACAACTGTAGGTTTGTTATCATCATCTAGGGCCAAGAAGGTTATCTTCCTTGTTTACAGTTGTAAGGTAAGTCATCATCTAAGACTTAGACAGTTATCTCCCTTTGTTATCAGTTGTAAGGCTAGTCATTGCCATCTTTGACCAAGAAGGTTATCTCCCTTGTTTATATATGTAAGGTAAGTCATCATTGAAGACTACGAAGGTTATTCCCCTTTGTTAACAGTTGTAGATTAGTCATTATTATATTTCACCAAGAAGGTTATCTCCCCTGTTGCCATATATAGTGTAAGTCATTATCATCTAGGACCAAAAAGGTCATCTCCCCTGTTGACAGTTGAAGTAAATGTTATAATCATCTAGGATCATCCTGTTAACATTTGTATGGTAAGCAATTATCATCTAGGTCCAAACAGGTTATCTCCCTTGTTAAGTGTTGTTGTGTAAGTCATCATCATGTAGGACCAAGAAGGTTATCTCCCCTGTAAACAGTTGTTGGGAAAGTCATCATCATCTAGGACTAAGATGGTTATCTCCCCTGTTAACATTTGAAGGGGAAAGTCAACATCATCTAGGACTAAGGTTATCTCCCCTGTTAACAGTTGTAGGGAATGTCATCATCATCTAGGACTAAGAAGGTTATCTCTCATGTTAACAGTTGTAGGGAAAGTCATCATCATTTAGGACTAATAAGGTTATCTCCCCTGTTAACAGTTGTAGGGAAAGTCATCATCATCTAACATTAAGAAGGCTATCTCCCCTGTAAACAGTTGTAGGGAAAGTCATCATCATCTAGGACTAAAAAGGTTATCTCCCATGTTAACATTTGTAGGGAAAGTCATCATCATTTATGACTAATAAGGTTATCTCCCCTGTGAACATTTGTAGGGAAAGTCATCATCATCTAGGATTAAGAAGGCTATCTCCCCTGTAAACAGTTGTAGGGAAAGTCATCATTATCTAGGACTAAAAAGGTTATCTCCCCTGTTAACAGTTGTAGGTTAGTCATCATCATCTAGGACTAAGAAGGTTATCTCTCCTGTGAACATTTGTAGGGAAAGTCATCATTATCGAGGACTAAGAAGGTTATTTCCCCTGTTAACATTTGTAGGGAAAGTCATCGTCATCTAGGACTCAGAAGGTTATCTCCCCTGTAAACATTTGTAGGGAAAGTCATTGTCATCTAGGACTAAGAAGGTTATCTCCCCTGTTAACAGTTGTAGGTTAGTCATCTTCATCTAGGACTAATAAAGTTATCTCTCCTGTTAACATTTGTAGGGAAAGTCATCATCATGTAGGACTAAGGAGGTTATCTCCCCTGTTAACATTTGTAGGGAAAGTCATCGTCATCTATGACTCAGAAGGTTATCTCCCCTGTTTACAGTTGTAGGGAAAGTCATCATCATCTAGTACTAAGAAGGTTATCTCCCCTGTTAACAGTTGTAGGGAAAGTCATCATTATTTAGGACTAATAAGGTTATCTCCCCTGTTAACAGTTGTAGGGAAAGTCATCATCATCTAGGAATAAGAAGGCTATCTCCCCTGTAAAAAGTTGTAGGGAAAGTCATCATCATCTAGGACTAGAAAGGTTATCTCCTATGTTAACAGTTGTAGGGAAAGTCATCATCATTTATGACTAATAAGGTTATCTCCCCTGTTAACAGTTGTAGGGAAAGTCATCATCATCTAGGATTTAAGAAGGCTATCTCCCCTGTAAACAGTTGTAGGGAAAGTCATCATTATCTAGGACTAAAAAGGTTATCTCCCCTGTTAACAGTTGTAGGTTAGTCATCATCATCTAGGACTAAGAAGGTTATCTCTCCTGTGAACATTTGTAGGGAAAGTCATCATTATCGAGGACTAAGAAGGTTATTTCCCCTGTTAACATTTGTAGGGAAAGTCATCGTCATCTATGACTCAGAAGGTTATCTCCCCTGTTAACAGTTGTAGGGAAAGTCATCATCATCTAGTACTAAGAAGGTTATCTCCCCTGTTAACAGTTGTAGGTTAGTCATCTTCATCTAGGACTAATAAAGTTATCTCCCCTGTTAACATTTGTAGGGAAAGTCATCGTCATCTATGACTCAGAAGGTTATCTCCCCTGTTAACAGTTGTAGGGAAAGTCATCATCATCTAGTACTAAGAAGGTTATCTCCCCTGTTAACAGTTGTAGGTTAGTCATCATCATTTAGGACTAAGAAGGTTATCTCTCCTGTGAACATTTGTAGGGAAAGTCATCATTATCGAGGACTAAGAAGGTTATCTCCCCTGTTAACATTTGTAGGGAAAGTCATCGTCATCAGATAATACAATCTGCAAGCAGCAAAAACAGTTGTCTGACAGAAGAGAGATAAGCTGAAGATGGAATCTGGATTTTAAGTGTAATATATCATTATAAAATTATAAATTTGAATCCATCAAAACATGCTTCCAATGCTAAACACTTTTTGATGGGACCAATTTGTGTCTCAGATGGCAGACAACCTGCCAGGATCTACAAAATATACTTCTATTTTTTTCCTCTAGAGAGACTGTGATATTAGGAGTATTAAATCCTTTACAAACTTAACTCTACAATATGTTTGCATTGCGGTACATCATGTTCAGTAATTGTTTCTCCCACCACAAAGGAGGTATATGAAACTTTCTATCCACATGATGAGCCATTAATGAGACTCCAGTCAAACTTTCTCTGCCTTCCCCCATTCAGTGGTTCCGCCTGTGACAGGTCATTATAGTCCTTTATGGCATTCCCAGGTCAATTGTTGTCTGCTCCTCCCCATATGTCAGGTCATTATGGTTCTTAATGGCATTTACATGCAGGCAGGTGTTTTCTGCTCGGCATTTCCCCTTGTGACAGGTCATTATATCCCTTTATAGCATTTCCAGGTGAAGTGTTTTTTTCTGCTCCACCTTTCTTCTTGTGTCAGGTCATTATGGTCCTTTATAAGGGTTATTTCCAGGTGAAGTGTTTTCTGCTCCACCTTTCTTCTTGTGTCAGGTCATTATGGTCCTTTTTAAGGGTTATTTCCAGGTGAAGTGTTTTCTGCTCCACCTTTCTTCTTGTGTCAGGTCATTATGGTCCTCTATAAGGGTTATTTCCAGGTGAATTGTTTTCTGCTCCACCTTTCTTCTTGTGACAGGTCATTATGGTCCTTTATTAGGGTTTTTCCCAGGTCAAGTGTTTTCTGCTCCACCTTTCTTCTTGTGACAGGTCATTATGGTTCTTTATTAGGGTAACTCCCAGGTCAAGTGTTTTCTGCTCCACCTTTCTCCCTGTGACAGGTCATTATGGTTCTTTATTAGGGTAACTCCCAGGTCAAGTGTTTTCTTTTCCACCTTTCTCCTTGTGACAGGTCATTCTGGTTCTTTATTAGGGTTATTCCAGGTCAAGTGTTTTCTGCTCCACCTTTCTCCTTGTGACAGGTCATTATGGTTCTTTATAAGGGTTATTCCCAGGTTAATTGTTTTCTGCTCCACCTTTCTCCTTGTGACAGGTCATTCTGGTTCTTTATTAGGGTTATTCCAGGTCAAGTGTTTTCTGCTCCACCTTTCTCCTTGTGACAGGTCATTATGGTTCTTTATAAGGGTTATTCCAGGTCAAGTGTTTTCTGCTCCACCTTTCTCCCTGTGACAGGTCATTATGGTTCTTTATTAGGGTAACTCCCAGGTCAAGTGTTTTCTGCTCCACCTTTCTCCTTGTGACAGGTCATTCTGGTTCTTTATTAGGGTTATTCCAGGTCAAGTGTTTTCTGCTCCACCTTTCTCCTTGTGACAGGTCATTCTGGTTCTTTATTAGGGTTATTCCAGGTCAAGTGTTTTCTGCTCCACCTTTCTCCTTGTGACAGGTCATTATGGTTCTTTATTAGGGTTATTCCAGGTCAAGTGTTTTCTGCTCCACCTTTCTCCTTGTGACAGGTCATTCTGGTTCTTTATTAGGGTTATTCCAGGTCAAGTGTTTTCTGCTCCACCTTTCTCCTTGTGACAGGTCATTCTGGTTCTTTATTAGGGTTACTCCCAGGTCTAGTGTTTTCTGCTCCACCTTTCTCCTTGTGACAGGTCTTTCTGATTCTTTATAAAGGTTATTCCAGGTCAAGTGTTTTCTGCTCCACCTTTCTCCTTGTGACAGGTCATTATGGTTCTTTATAAGGGTTATTCCAGGTCAAGTGTTTTCTGCTCCACCTTTCTCCTTGTGACAGGTCATTCTGGTTCTTTATTAGGGTTATTCCAGGTCAAGTGTTTTCTGCTCCACCTTTCTTCTTGTGACAGGTCATCATGGTTCTTTATTATAAGCATTCCCAGCCAAAGTGTTTTCTGCTCCACCTTTCTTCTTGTGTCAGGTCATTATGGTCCATTATAATTATAGTCATTCTGGACTATTTTGAAAATGACTGATTATAAGACGCACTTTTTTCCCTCAGATTTTGATCTAAAAAAAATGCCTGTGTCTTACAAACATAATAGCTTTTGACATTTTTTTTCTGATGTTGATTTCAGACCGAATTTAGAAATAAATTGGTAACTCACATCAACTTGATTGAGTTAAAACAAGTTAAAATGGAAGTTGAAGATAGGGATACGATGTGTCGGAAAACATTAATTATTATTCCCCGCCTATGAAATAGGGAGGGGGATATTGAAATGGCGTTGTCCGTCCGACCGTCCGTCCGTCACCTGCGTTTTCTCAGTAACTAGCCGGTAGAATTTCATGAAACTTAAAATAAATATGAACCACTATACTGGAATGATGCCCGTCCAAAAAAAATTTCGATTGGTCAATTGTCCTTGGAGTTATTGCCCTTGATTTTTTGAAAAATGCACATTCTCAGCCATTTCTCAGTCACTAGCTGGCAGAATTTCATGAAACTTAAAATAAATATGAATTACTATACTGGGATGATGCCTGTCAATTGTACTTGGAGTTATTGCCCTTGATTTTTTGAAAAACTCATTTACAGCCATTTCTCAGTAACTAGTTGGTAGAATTTCATGACACTTGGAATAAATAAGAACCAACATACTGTGATGATGCCTGTCTATTTTTCTTTTGGATTGGTCAATTTTCCTTACAGTTATTGCCCTTGATTTATTAAAAAATCATTTTTTGCAGCCGTTTCTCAGTAACTAGCTGCTGGAATTTAATGAAACTTGAATGTTATATGAACCAACATCCTGCAATGAACTTCTTCGGTGAATTTCTACGGCTACATTTTTATCTCAACTATTGAGTACTATTTTGCAATGATTGATGTTTCCGAGTAAGCAGTTTCGGAAAAGACAGTTTTATTTAATCATCCCTTTGATTTATTTTGTTAAAAAAAATTATCATAAAGTAGTCCCGGTTGATATTTTATAATTTGGCTCGGAAAGGGATAAACCAATGTGCTTATCTTATTCTTTCTGAGACTTTTTTTAACCTTCAAGCACAAACAAGCCATCAAGCACAAACAAGCCATCGTTGGCGGGGGATATCTTTTCACTGAAAATGCTTGTTTTAAAGTTGCACTATTATGGGATTTGATTTATTCAATATTATTTTGTATTAAACAATAATTAAACATGCTTGTAAAGAAGCAAAGCTGTGCACTGGTGATTTTTTTTTGTCAATTGTGTGAAAACTGCACTGCCTTTAAGCAGTTTAACATACCAATTGTACAAACTGTTAATTGCGATAGGTGTTGACATGTTGGGAACAAACACTTACAAGGTTTTTGCTTTACAAAATTTCTTCATTTTCAACAGGTTATCCCTTACGATACAACGTCAGAAAGAAAACTTACAAATTGTCATAAAAGGTACTTTTGAGAGCCATTCATTTACAAATTCACAGTCACAAATTATTTTCAAGTCAAGATTTGTCTTCTCTGCATCTTATTAAAGTGTCCAGTCATTATTTTACCCCAGCAAACACTGACTTTAGGGGGGTATAGATTATTAATAAAGTCACCATGCAGTCCATCAGTTAGTTTGGCAAAAGTTTGCAGAGTGAACTATACTCCTACAGTTTCAGAGTTATCACTGTGATATTTGGTACTCATGACAACTGTGTGATTGACAGTTGTTCCTATCATACTTTTATAGACTTTATATTGCCATTTTGTGATATGATATAGTTCTGTGCCCTTGAACATGATCTTCGGCAATAAAGAAATACTTTCCTTGATATATTCTTCAAACATCTAACTTATTATTATTTTATTTTTTGTTTCAATAAGAAGATGGTCTACATGTTATATAATCAAGGCGGAGTGTGGGATTGTCATCACTTCTGACTGTTAGCTCCGACTTATTGTCCATATGGCATTCCAAGGTCAATTGTTATCTGCTCTGCCTCTGCCTAATATGTCAAGGCATTTTGGTCTATTAAAATGGCATTCCAAGGTCAATTGTTGTCTCCCTCAGGACAAAGTTAACTGCTAGACTAGTTAATGATTATGTCTTTTTGCATTATCAGCACCCAGGTATTCATTATTTTTATATCACACAAGAGGACAATTAACTGAAAAACCTTTTTTTAATGAAGTAAATGTGAAATACTCCTTGGGTAAGATTTGTGGTCTAAAAAATGTAGGTAATCCTCAAACTGATTTTATCTTACTGCAAACTGCTTTTCTCTACATTCAAAGCAAAACAATCCCATCCCTGGGTTTAAGATCATGAGTACTTCAATAGTTCATGTGTTATAAAATAAATACATATTACAATACTGAATGGATGAGCATTTTGATATAAGTAAGGATTGTTTTTCTTATTAAAGCAAAATAAAGATGAAAATCATTGTTTTACCTCCTTGAACTGCATATACCTTGATGAAGATTGACCACAGTAAGGAAATTATTTTCCTGCAGTGTAAACTAATACAGATATTAAAAACAAACAACATTTTTATCTTTTTTCTTCTCACTGCATTTCATCATGGTTCCTATAGTATAAATGGTCGATAATGGCATCCTCTCTTCAAATGTTGTCTGTTGACTTCCCTTATGCCCTCAATTAAGGCATATATTCAAATGGCACTCCGCAATCGCAATCTGTCCATTCTTTGTGTGCGTAAGAGCTGTTGTCATGCAAAGTGTGTTTTTGAAATATTTTTCTTGGCACAATAAGGCAACCTCGCCTGCGAGACCCAGGATTCTACCCTGAAGGTCAAAGTCAAACTTTAATGTCTATCATTATAGAATAATGTATATAATACTGTATACTCAGGGCTTTAGCTTTGTCATGCACATAGGGATTAAGAAATAGCAGTGGCTCAGTTGGTTGGCTTATAAAGATGACCTGAGGCATGCAAGATCCTTGTCCCTACCGCATAGGTCAATGTCACACTTGGTGGTTAAATCTTTATGATATGCTGCAAATATGCACCGAGTATATGGCTTGTTTCTGGCCAACAACTTTTAAAGTAACATACCACAGATGTTTACCACACAAAGTTGATGTGTCACACTCAAGACTTACATGACTTATTTGAAGGTCAAGGTCAAGCTTAGAGGTTAATCATAATGGAATGCTGCATAAATTATATGCACAGAGAGAATAGGAGGTCGTGTTTAGACCATAACTTTGTCATGCATGGGGAGATTTTGAAATATAGCAGCAAAGATTTATGGTACATATAGGCAACGAGTTGCCTGCACAACCCACTTCCCTACCTCAGGGGTCAAGGTTACACTTAGAGGCTAATCATAATGGAATGTCATTCCATGGGCCGGTTTCAAAAATAAAGTAATAGGTTTAGATGTTTGGTCACATGTTGGACTGCACACAACTCACTTCCTTCCTTGTGTGCAAGACCCATGTCCCTACCTCAGAGGGCAAGGTCACTCTTAGAGGGTAATCTTTATAGAATGCTTCATAAATGTTGAGTATATGTGGTCATGTCCGGCTTGTAACTTTGTTATGGGAGGAGGAATAACATGGCACAGATTTTAACCCACATGTAGGTTGCAAGACACAGGTCCATTTCCCTTGCTTTGTGACCGGAAAAATCCATGTCTGTACCTGTTAGTTCATTGCTCCCCCACCAAGTCAACAATCATAGAGTCTTTTTTAGTTTATTTAAGCTCTTGAAGGCTGGCATATTCCATTGATCAGTCTGGCAGTGGGGGGCTTTCTGTAATAATGTTGCAAAGTCGTGGAAACCCAGCCATTTGGGCAATCTCAGATTATGCTGTTATTTTTTCTCCTGTATGCCCAAGATGTGCATCTTGGCATCTTTTGTTTTGTTTAAAATGGGCAGTGTTAAATGAATTGTTACATTTGTATTATAATTTCTACTGTTGAAATATAGTCACTGAAAGAAACAAGTGAACTATTCAAATCTGTCCATATTGTTGAAAGATCATGTATAAAGCTTCACTCTCACAGATTGAACGTTTTGACAACTTTTTTATTTTTTGTCTTGGAACCAGCCAATTTGTGCGAAAATGCATGGATACAGGTATGTAAGACTGCTGACAAAACATAAGATCGAAGGTTTTTGTATTCAAGTCAAAAAGTTGATGTTTTATGCATTTTTCTTAAGCCGTTAGTAACAGTTTAAGCCATGAAAGAGATAATTACACAAAAATTTGCTCATTCCAAGACAATAAATAAAAAAGTTGTAAAAAAAGGTAAATCTGTGAGAGTGCAGCTTTAAAACTGAGGGTAATTTAAATTGCATGATTTCATAATTAAACAAAATAAATGTTATCATTGAGAAGATCTGTGTTATTGATCTGATAGTTTTAACCTGACTTTTAAATGCTCTACCACTGTTTAACCTTTTAATAAGGTTGTACAATTAAACACTGAATGAATATTTAGTAGATTATGATCTTATCCAGATATATTTTAAGATAGGGGTACTTATAGTATATTGTAAGTTAAGGTATTTGCAATTGTTAAAATAGTTTTGTAAGCATTGCTGTTTTTCTTGTTTAATTTCTTGTTGTATTTTAAGAAGTTTTGATAATTGAAAGCTCTTTAAAAATGGATGAAGACACCTCACTTTTGGAAATTTGGGATGTAAGTATTTCCAATGTATATTTGAAAAGCTTTGTCTGTGATAGTCTCTTTGTAAGTTTAAAATAAAAACGATGATGTTATTGGATGAAGTGGCTGTGTTCTTTGAAAGTTTGTGGAAGGAAACAAAAATCCATGAAATATTGTTACCACTTGGACTGTTGATGTTGCAGCTAGCCCCTGTGAGGGTCGTAGAAGACTTGTCCAATTTATTGAACAAATGTATAGCAATCTTGAAGACACATGCCTACTGTGAAAGATACCTACTATTAAATAAAGTCAAAACCCATTGGCTCGATAATCCGGGGACCAGCAAAAATACTTCGAGCCTCGCCAGTATCAATCCAAGCGGGAATGCTTACTGAATATGTGCATTTTTCTTTGATACATTAAATACATTAATTTATTTACCTATGTTATCTCCGCTAGGGAAGAGTATTTATTACACATAGTTCCCGTAACCACATTGTTCTGTTTGTAACATAACACATTCGATACTATGACAAAGCTATGTCTTTTTCTGAATATTTACGTAATATTAAAAAATATAGACGTCACTGGCGAAGAATCCCTTTCTTCTATAGTCTTTATTTTTCAACCAAGTTGAAATCGTATTCTGCCAAAGTTGTGTGCATTTTACTTTTTAGAATTTCGTCCACCCTCAACAACCATTATATGGCCTCATACTTGTCAATGTAGCCTTTTACAGTAAGCTTTCTCTTTAAGCCAGAAACCTTTGGGGTTGCCAATTTTATGTGAATTAGGCCTTCTCAAAATGTATTGAGATTTATACATGTAATAAAATAATTTTGACGTAGTGTTCTCGTGCCAGTTAAGATAGAAATTAAAATGATGGCAACTGTGCTCAAACTGTTATAATAATTATTATATTCATCAAGCGAATCTAATTGATAAGCTCCTTTTGTGAAAACAAGCCACACAAACATCGAGCAGGGAAAATTATCAACCCTGAAAAAAATTAAGCCATCCAATCAAATTTGATATGAACATATAGTTAAAGAAAATCTTTCCTTTTAATTCAGTTTGAGCCAACGAGGATATCGAACCAAGCAATATCGAGCCAACAAGTTTTGACTGTATAAAGAAATGTGTAAAATCTCCTATCACTCTGGTTAAGAACTGAATTATTCCCCTTGATTTATGGAGCCAAACCAACTGATCATTGGCAACTGCATGTTGTTAACATGCACAACACACTGCTTTTTAGCTCATCTGAGCACAAAGTGCTCAAGGTGAGCTATTGTGATCAGTCTATGTCCGGCGTCTGTCGTCCGGCATTCAGCATCAACAATTGGTTATAATCATCTTCTTCTCCTAAACCACTTGGACAACTTTGATGAAACTTTATAGGAATGATCCTTGGTTGGTGCTTTTATCAAAATTGTTCAAATTGATATTTCGTTCTGCGGATTTACCGCTCATATTTTTTTTTTTTAAATTTGCGCCCGCACCTCCATTTTGATCGCTAAGCAGATTTTTTTCAGGTAATCATTTATTAAAAGACTAAAAATAATCAAGTATAATTTTTCTACGCTAGTTTTTGTGTTTTTGTAAAGGGAAGTTACCGATGCGTAGTGTTTTTATACTGTATATCGAACGGTTTAGCATGGGTTTCAATAAGTTCAATAATTTAATAAAATAATGAAATAGAATGTATCGCATCGACTTGAATTATTGAATTATTCGTTATCAATATAACATCACGATTTCTTAACTCATTTTTAAAAAAAACCCATAAAAATACAGTACTCTTAATGAATATATACTTATTAAAACATAAAAGTTATTTTTATTGTCAAGAACATCTTTTAAATTCTATTTTATTTTTCTGGTCGGCCTTTTCTGGCCTGGTCAGCCTTTTCCCTCTATATCTATATGGGCAGCCATTTGGTCAGCCTTTAAGTATTGCCTTAAATTCAATCAAAATGGCGGCTTCCGGTATAAACAATATGGCTCAAAGCTTGGAAATTAAATCTTATTTTTGACAATAAATATGTTTTGAGCATGCTTGAAGTCATTCTTGATCGTCTCATGCACTAAAGGATCATTATTGAAAGCAATCATTATGCAATAAAGCATGTGTAGCTAAGACTGGTAGCGATTATATTGCGTAATTAGTGACTCGTTTTGAATGGAAATCGGACAGGTCAACTTCATTGGAACATGAGTCATTGTTTGGTCCAAATTGATGTATTAAGCTCATTTTTGATCAAATTCTGACAAAACAACAGTTTTGAACAAATATTTTTTCATAAATAGAGATATAAACACTGGTCTAGATATACCTCAACATAAGTAAGCCTAAGTTTATCACCTTATATTTTGTTTTTATTTGCAGCATAATCCGGGATTGTAATGCACTTGTCAATTGTAACCACTGCCCCACCCACCCCTCGCCCTTGTTCCAGGGGTATACCGGGGACAGCAGAGGCAATGGGCTGTGTTTTTACCTTTCAGGTGGCCCCGCAGTGCCTAGTGAATGTGGTTTTGTCTTCATATTGAAAATAGTCGGGAATGGGCCTCACATAGGTATTTGGGGTTGCGGGGCCATTTGGCAGAGATATTACCAGCAGTGTGTCCCTGCAGGTCGGGTATTTTACCCGGGTTTTGAGAGACAGGATGTCAAAGTCCCCGCTATTCCGGGCTTAGGGGGGTGGGGGGCATATACAATTGGCTGGTGCATAAAACCATCTAAATAATCAAAAAAGTACTCTTGTTCTTTTTGTTTTAATATGCACATGTCATTGCATTTCCTGTGATAATAAAATCAAAATTTAGTCTATGTTATATGGAGTCTGATGTTTGATGATGCCTGTGTAAGTGATCATTTTTTACAAATCCCAAATCAATCCTAAGGTATGTCTAAATACAGTTGCATATGATGTTAAACTGATTCAGGTAGATTTATATAAGTCGTTTCAAACTTTTAACTAAAAGCAGGGTTATTTATTTTTATGAATGATCGTCATATTAAAGTATGTTTTAATTATATAAGAAATAAGATTTATCCATATAATGTTTGTACTAAACACAGATGAACAAGTAGTATGTATTCCGACATTTTCCCAATGTCCATTAGAGGTTCAGTTCAAGATGGCATTAAAATGGGTTTAAGGGCAATTATTTTGAACAATCTTTCTTATTTATATTGAATATATGGCAAAATATATTTTTCGCTCTTCGCTCGCTTCGGTTTTTATGAAAACGGACAAATTCGCTCGCTCCAATTTTTTGGGCAAAAATCCGAGGAACTAAACATTAATTTGGTGTGACCTTAGAAGAAATTTAATTTTTACTTAATGATAAATTTAATAATCGAACTTTTCCAATAAACACACATAGGTTAATATCTCAGCAACTACTTGAGGTATTGCATTCAGACTTTATACAATGGTACTCAACCATCCAACCTACTTAATTTACCAAGTTTGATAACTTTACTTTGTATTTAATGCCAATAATAGGCCTTTATTATTTGACTTAGAAATTCTGGTTAAGGTTTTGCGTGCAAGCACACATAGGTTAATATTTCAGCAACTACTTGAGGTATTGCATTGAGACTTGATACAATGGTACTCAACCATCCAACCTACTCAATTGACCAAGTTAGATAACTCTAGTTTGCATTTAATGCAAATAATAGGCCTTTATTATTTGACTTAGAAATTCTGGTTAAGGTTTTGCGTGCAAGCACACATAGGTTAATATCTCAGCAACTGCTTGTGGTATTGCATTGAGACTTGATACAATGGTACTCAACCATCCAACCTACTTAATTTACAATGTTAGATAACTCTAGTTTGCATTTAATGCAAATAATTGCCCTTTATTATTCGACTCAGAAATTCTGGTTAAGGTTTTGCATGTAAGCACACATAGGTTAATATCTCAGCAACTACTGGATGAATTGCATTGAGACTTTATAAAATGGTACTCAATCATCCAATCTACTTAAATAACCAAGTAAGATAACTCTAGTTTGCATTAAATTCAAATAATGGCTCCTTTTTTATTCAACATAGAAATTCTGGTTAAGGTTTTGCATGTAACCACTTTTAAGTCAATACTTCAGCAAATACATCATGTATTGCATTGGAACTTTACACACAGGCTCCCAACCATTTAACCTTCTTATTTAATCAAGTAAGATAATATCTTTCTTATTATATAATTTTTGACCCTTTATTATGCGACTTAGAAATTCTGTTTAAGGTCTTGCATGTTAGCACACATAGGATAATATCTCAGCAACAACTTGATGTATTGCATTGAGACTTTATACAATGGTATTCAATTCTGGTTAAAATTTTGCATGTAACCACATTTATGTTAATATCTCCGCACATCATGTATTGCATTGAAATCTAATCTAACAGTGATCCATGCATGTTTCGCCAAAACATTTCAATCCTTACACTGACAAGCGGCGGAATAGTCGAGCGCGCTGTCTCTGGGTGACAGCTCTTGTTAGAGCTAATAGGAGGTCAATTGATTTTATTGGATGTTACACTGTTTGTTGTTTGAGTATCTATACTAAAAGTTCTTTCAGTGTGCAAGCAATTTAACATAGTTTTTTCAGTGTGCAGGCAATTTAACGAAGTCCTGTCAGGTTGCAGGCAATTGAACACAGTCCTGTCAGTGTGCAGGCAACTGAACAAAGTCTTGTCAGTGTGTAGGTATAAGAATCAAATTCTGTCAGTGTGCAGTCAATCATCAAGTCCTGTCAGTGTGCAGGCAACTGAACAAAATCCTGTCAGTGTGCAGTCAATCAGCAAGTCCTGTCAGTGTGCAGGAAACTGTGACAAGTCTTGTCAGTGTGCAGGCAACTGTGACAAGTCCTGTCAGTGATTATCCAGGCAACATGTTTGACCAGTATGTTTTTCAATATTTTTTGAGAACAAATATCAAGCAATATTGATAACAAAGGTTAAACTCTTTTACTCAGGTGAGCTATTTAGGGCCATCATGGCACTCTTGTTATATATTCTAACACATTATAGTTATTTTCTCATATTTCAAAGCAGGAAGAAAATATGTTTATGTTCATATAAATGATAATTGCCCATTGATGTCCTTTGTAAAATGTATGAATATTTCAGCTAATATAATGCTCTGTAAACACCTCAAGTACCACTTACATAGCACCTCTCAAGTGCAAAAACCTTTAAAAACCTTTAGTTTTCAAATTTGTCTTACAGTTATCCAGATAACAAAACTCAGCATCCCAAACCGTCAGAGTGGTTGCCATGTTTAAAATTTAAGACACTGTTTGTGATTTCTAAGTAGTTATGATCAGAAATAAGGGTGGCCTTCATTTTCCATCATCATTTGATCATTTTGAAACAGAAAGTGGAAAGCATAAATAGACCAGCATATCCTATGAAAGATTGAGTGAAGGTTGATGTGGTAATCTGATCTTTTATCTGGATAATTTTTACAATTTTGCTGAGAAAAATATCCATAAAAAAGTTTGTAATAGTGTAAAGTTTTATGTTCTAAATGTAGCTCAGAAAATGCAGGATCCAAGAATCTATCTGTAGTGATTGATATGATGGAAATATAGAGCAGAAATTCTTCTCTTTACTGGTTAATGAAGCTTTGAATTAAGAAGTAAAGGTGATTAGATTTGTAAGTTTTACAGTGGCATGAAATGGCATAAATTCACAAGTTTTTTGAGGACATGGATTGATTTGTGTAAAACCACTGTAATGTAAATTATGGTCTTTGTGTGGTATTCTAGTCAGATGTTGTTACAGCAGACAATTTATTCCAGACAGTAAATAACAAGTTTTCTTTTCGTTGGCTTTGGTTGGCAAATGAAGTGTGCTAAGAGGATTTTTTGTCCAAAATTTCTATAAAAATTATTTCGCAAAACTTTCGGAGTTGTTTGTGTGGGTACTGCTATGTGGGAGGGGAAAACGCTGGAGTTTCTTTCGCGCAATCTTCAGATTCAAGGGCAACTTCTTCAAGGAGCTCAAGGGCATGAGAGCCGGAAGCAATGGGTAAGTCTATAAATCCGTCTCTATAGACATTTCAAATCCATATTTTGATTAGTTTGTCTGTATCTAAACATCAAGTTATCATCAAAGGCTAAACATCGTAGGTGGTGGCAGCGGAGTTCCTGTCAAAATCTAAAATCATGGCATGATTGTGTAGCTAGTACCAAAACTCTGGCTAAGGTATTTGGCAAGTTATGCCCCTTAGATATTAACTAAGAACAATGGACCAATGCTGACGTCCACTTGTAAGACATGATTTTGTGCTATGTCTGGTGATTATTGAGTTTCCAAGTATAAAATTCAGCTTATAAAGAAATAAAAAAAATTGTGTGATTAATAAAAAGCAAAGTTTCCCAAAAAAGTATATTTGTGGTAACATGTTTACTCAAAAATGATTCTCCATGATAGATGGAAATGGAAGTAGCATGGCTGCAGAGTGATACGCCCTGGCAGTGCTCCTATCTGTGAGGTTCCAGGGATGAAAATCATTACCCTGATCCTTACATAGGAGCAGACAGCCTTATCAGGACAAATGTCTTCTCAGCAAAATATAGTTTATGTGATTTTCACCTGTTCCTCATCACATACAATTGACTGTATCTCTTTCATGTGTATCATGGATTAACTCATTGTTATTATATATGCAATTCTATGCTATATGCTAGTCTTGCTAGACTTATGCTAGTTCCCCCCCCCCCATATAAAAATACCTCCTTCCCCCCTCCCCCCAACAATTCAACAACCAAAAAACAAAACAAACAGGCTGGTTCCAAAGTCTGATAATAGACATAATAAATGTCTAAATATCTGCAAAATTCTGTCACACATTTTCGAGATGAGTACTCTGCCAATAATTTGCGATGTAGCATTTTGTAGGCGATGCTTTAGAGCAATCATAGCCGCTTTCGATTGTAAATTATACATTATCAATTTTAAATGTGATTCTTATCGAGTTTCTGCAGCATTTCTTACAAGGAACGCTGCGATCCTAATTAATTGCGGTCGACTGATACCATGCGGAAAGCTGTCAGATGACAAAAAGTGTAACAGTATTGTGATGTATTTGCTTAATGCTTGTACAGTGGATCAGCATTCATCTGACAATCTGTAATAAACATATATATCTATATTCATAATCTGGGCTTCTAAATGTTTGAAATTGACGCGTGGCAACAACAACTTTTTCATTATATTTTCTTAAAAGGCGTAACTGGCGCACTCAGCGGTCAGTCTCTGCAGTTAATCAAGCATGAAGCTGATGATATCCTATAGAATAAGAGCACGACTAGGTTAATTAATTTAGAATGTTATGGCTTTCACAGATTAATTTAATCACCCAACAATTTTTGCGCCATTTACAGTTATTGAAATCCCTCTGGCAAAGTCAAAACCCGGCAGTGTCCATTGTCCTCCCTTTGGCCCATCTGTAGTCATGCTACTTTTGTATAGTTCTATTTTGTATGCTAAATATCAAACAATAATATTATGCTATTCTTGAAGTGCCGAAGGTGTTTTCTAGGTGTAGGAAATGAGATTCAGTTTTTGAGATAGATGTTTTACAGAAACATTTGTTCCAAATCTCAACAGTAGATAGACATTCACAGATTAAAAATGCAGTCATAAATCTGACATGATTGCTCAAAGATATTATATTAATTACACAGAGAAGCATAAAACAAAGCACTTTGTTTGCTGTTTTCATTCAGGCAGGAATTTGTTATATGGAATCTACTATTGCAGTCAGTTTTAATGAATATTAGTGCAGGCTGTTGTCTGACACAACTGCTTGTGCTCCTTTGGTGTGAACACCAACATCTGCACAGGGCGGAAAAAGGATGAAACCCTGTCATCTAAATGATATTATATGGTGATGGAAATGTATTTTGGTATAATTTCTTCACATGATTAATGCTTACAATATGAAATAACTGGTTTTAGTGCATGCTTTTAGCATTCTTAAAGTTCCAGATAGCACAAATTTGCACATACTGTACTTTTAAAGCTGCACTTCCACAGATTGATCATTTTGACAACCTTTTTCATCATTTGTCTCTTAATAAGCCAATTTTGCTTAAATATCTGAAAACCAGTGATATAAAACTACTGACTAAAGATCAGAATGCAGTTTTCATATATATATGTATTCGAAATTTAATGTTTTATTGCTAAAAGTGTTACTAATGCTTTGAGAATTTTTATTTTGTTCAGGATGAAATATCAATTTTTAGATTTTAATATGAAAACCTGCGATCTGATCTTGTGTCAGCCATCTTATATCACTAGTTAATAGACATTTACACAAAAATTGGCTGATTCCAAGACAAAAAATAAAAAAAGTTGTCAAAACGGTTCAGGAAAATCTCGGAAAGTGCAGCTGTAAGAATTAAGAATAATAATGCATTGTGTGCAGTACAACAATTAATTAAAGAGGAGCCATTTGTGCAAAACTTGAATTATTCAAGGGGTGTAATTTGTGCAATACTAGGATTGTTCAAAGGGGTGTAATTTGTGCAATACTAGGATTGTTCAAAGGGGTGTAATTTGTGCAATACTAGGATTGTTCAAAGGGGTGTAATTTGTGCAATACTAGGATTGTTCAAAGGGGTGTAATTTGTGCAATACTAGGATTGTTGAAAGGGGTGTAATTTGTGCAATACTAGGATTGTTCAAAGGGGTGTAATTTGTGCAATACTAGGATTGTTCAAAGGGGTGTAATTTGTGCAATACTAGGATTGTTGAAAGGGGTGTAATTTGTGCAATACTAGGATTGTTGAAAGGGGTGTAATTTGTGCAATACTAGGATTGTTGAAAGGGGTGTAATTTGTGCAATACTAGGATTGTTCAAAGGGGTGTAATTTGTGCAATACTAGGATTGTTCAAAGGGGTGTAATTTGTGCAATACTAGGATTGTTCAAAGGGGTGTAATTTGTGCAATACTAGGATTGTTCAAAGGGGTGTAATTTGTGCAATACTAGGATTGTTCAAAGGGGTGTAATTTGTGCAATACTAGGATTGTTCAAAGGGGTGTAATTTGTGCAATACTAGGATTGTTCAAAGCGGTGTAATTTGTGCAATACTAGGATTGTTCAAAGCGGTGTAATTTGTGCAATACTAGGATTGTTCAAAGCGGTGTAATTTGTGCAATACTAGGATTGTTCAAAGCGGTGTAATTTGTGCAATACTAGGATTGTTCAAAGCGGTGTAATTTGTGCAATACTAGGATTGTTCAAAGCGGTGTAATTTGTGCAATACTAGGATTGTTCAAAGCGGTGTAATTTGTGCAATACTAGGATTGTTCAAAGGGGTGTAATTTGTGCTATACTAGGATTGTTCAAAGGGGTGTAATTTGTGCAATACTAGGATTGTTCAAAGGGGTGTAATTTGTGCAATACTAGGATTGTTCAAAGGGGTGTAATTTGTGCAATACTAGGATTGTTCAAAGGGGTGTAATTTGTGCAATACTAGGATTGTTGAAAGGGGTGTAATTTGTGCACTTCTAGAATTTTTCAAAGGGGTGTAATTTGTGCACTTCTAGAATTAATTTAAGGGGAGCATTTGTGCAATACTAGAACTGTAATTTGTACACTTCTAGAATTAAATCAATGGGAGCAATTTGTGCAATACTAAAATTAAAGAAATTTGTGTTCAAATATGAAAAGGTAAAGGGTGACAATTTGTGCTCAACCAGAACAAGGTAAAGGGAACAATTTGTGCTCAACAGAATAAGGTAAAGGGTACAATTTGTGCCCAACCAGAATAAGGTAAAAGGGGGGCAATTTGTCCTGAACTAGAATTAAGTTAAGGGGGCAATTTGTGCTTAACCAGAATAAGGTAAAGGGGGACAATTTGTGCTCATCCAGAATAAGGTTAAGGGGGACAATTTGTGCTGAACCAGAATATGTTAAAGGGGAACAATTTGTGCTCAACCAGAATAAGGTAAAGGGGGGCAATTTGTGCTGAACCATAATAAGGTAAAGGGGGGCAATTTGTGCTCAACCAGAATAAGGTAAAGGGGGACAATTTGTGCTCATCCAGAATAAGGTTAAGGGGGACAATTTGTGCTGAACCAGAATATGTTAAAGGGGAACAATTTGTGCTCAACCAGAATAAGGTAAAGGGGGGCAATTTGTGCTGAACCATAATAAGGTAAAGGGGGGCAATTTGTGCTCAACCAGAATAAGGTAAAGGGGGAAAATTTGTGTTCAACCAGAATAAGGTAAAGGGGGACAATTTGTGTTGAACCATAATAAGGTAAAGGGGGACAATTTGTGTTCAATCATAATAAGGTAAAGGGGGCAATTTGTGCTGAACCAGAATAAGGTTAAGGGGGGAATTTGTGAACCAGAATAAGGTTAAGGGGGGGGGGGGGGGCAATTTGTGAACCAGAATAAGGTAAAGGGGGGCAATTTGTGCTGAACTAGAATAAGGTTTAGTGGGGCAATTTGTGCTCAACCAAAATAAGGTTAAGGGGGACAATTTGTGCTCAACCAGAATAAGGTTAAGGGGGACAATTTGTGCTCAACCAGAATAAGGTTAAGGGGGGGGGGGGAATTTGTTCTCAACCAGAATAAGGTTGGTGGGGAGCATGTGAACCAGAATAAGGTTAAGGGGGTCAATTTGTGAACCAGAATATGGTTAAGGGGGCAGTTTGTGCTGAACCAGAATAAAGTAGTGGGGGGGGGGCAATTTTTGCAAAACAAGAAATTAATAAATGGGGGAAATTTGTGCAGTACTTAAACAAGTCCATGGGGTCTGGTGCCAGAGTTTTGGCACTTAACATTGGAAGTGTGGATACCAATCCAGTCATAGAAATTAAGATTTGAAGTCACAAGCAAGTTGGGCTTGTAAATCACAAATTTTTGCTAGCACAAATGAAGATTCACTAGTCCGATTTTTCTGATGTTAACGTCTTAAAATCACGCATAGCCCTACGTGGTTAGCTCACTTTTTACATGGATAAAAAATTAAACTCAATGTTTGTTTTCTACAATTATTTATTCTCTTAAAAACAAATTCATTCTCTAGAATATAAAAATATCAGCCTACCGATGGCCCCTCCTCTTTCTCCATCTCGATGTCAAAATCAACACTATTGATCATCACCTTCATCTAACACTGTTTACCCTGAAAATAAATGATCACATTTGAGCAGACATTCTGACAGTAGAAGTAAAACACATTGAGTTTTATTGTTTAGGTCAACCTTGTCATAATTAATCACCCTTGGTAATTTGATATAACATCAGCCATTTACCTCTCCATACAATCCCGATGAGGATGTGCCCAGCTCTGTCTCAGTTATCTGCTCCTCCTCTTTGTCTATGACTACTGCTTCTGTACTATCAGGGGCTCCCTTTTCTGACCACCTATAACCACCAACTCGCCGACTAGATGCATTCTAAAAAGGGCATTTTGAAAAATAAAGAATATGTTGGAATACAACCTGTACACATTACAAAGGGGACCATTGTGACTTTTTTTTGTTGCCTTTTTTGCTCTTCATAGGGTCTAGAGTTACAAGAAATAAGTCCTGGTTAGAGGCACAAAAGCTGTAATTTGTCTAGAGAAATAAAAAATAACTCACAAAGATAGGTCGGGAACTTCATGATGATGAATATAACATTAATATCATACTAGATCACAAATGTTAACTTACCAAGAAGTATTTTATAGCAACCAGGTTTGGTCTTCAGTCCAGGTAGGCAAAAACTTGTGTTCCTGTTTGTCTTCACATTTCTTCTTCATGGCTTGTCTTCAAGCCCCCTCTATTTTTCGTTTTCCTGGATGAGAGCCTTTTACGAACTTTAACTTTAATGGCCGCCATTTACCTTGGACTTGATTGGGTATGTTTTTAATTTAAATATATAGTACGATGTCAGGAACCAAATTAATTTTCCATTGCGGTTCTCGGACTCAAACTGTATATAAACGAAGATGCCCATTGGCTTTCAGGAACCAGCACATTGATATAAGCAGTTTAGGCCGGTTTGTAGGTCAAACAATTTACCGAAAATCAGTAGTAGTTTACTAAAATGAAAGTAAGAATCAGCAGAAGTGAAAGTAGGAATTATTTTTTTACTAGCAAGTCGGGCTTGTACACAGAGAATTTTCACTAGCCCGAGAGAAAAAATACTAGTTTTTTGCAGTTGGCCTAGTGCTAATTTCGACCACTGCCAATCATTTAAGCAAAGAAAAAATAGAATTTCTTGAAACTTTGATATTGCAATATAATGCAATATATTTATCATTTTGACAAATAGACAAAAAGTATAATATTAAAATTCAGGAAAACTTTAAGTCTTGTAAACTCAGACAATGCATTAATTTCATTACGGCAGTTTGATAATGCCCAGTTTTATTTTGCTGTTTTTGAGCTTTCATAATTATTAAATGTTGAAAGACATTTTCACATGCAATATGATGATGGATTTCACACAAATGGAATACTTTCCAGAGAACTGGAGCAATTTAGCCCTGAGAAAAGCCAGAAGTTGTTTCCGTTGATATTTTCATACCTTTGCTAATTAACTAATGTACTGAATGGCAGGTTAATGCATTTGAATGTTAGGATGTCTAAAAATTGATTTGAAGGTGATGTAAACTTCGGTTCAATTTCCAGAGGTGTTGGCTATGGGTTACAGATGTGACTAATTGTGGGATCTGAGGTTTATTCTGTGGGATTTTTGGGTTAACACTGAGGAATCCCAGGGTTAATATTGTGGGATTCTGGGGTTAATATTGTAGGGTCATGGGGTTAATATTGTTGGATCATAGGTTTAATTATGTGGGATCCTGAGGTAAATATTGTGGGAGTTGGGGTTAATATTGTGTGATCCTGGGATTAATATTGTTCGGTCCTTGGTTAATAAAGTATTGTGGGATCCTGGGGTTAATGTTTTGGGATCCTGAGGTTAATATTTTGGGGTCCTGGGGGTTAATATTGTGGGATCCTGGGGGTTAATATTGTGGGATCCTGGGATTAATATTGTGGGATCCTGGGATTATTATTGTGGGATCCTTGGGTTAATATTGTGGCATCCTGGGTTTGATATTGTGGCATCCTTGGGTTAATATTGTGGCATCCTGGGTTTAATATTGTGGGATCCTGGGGGTTAATATTGTTGGATCCTGGGGTAAATAATGTGGGATCCTGGGGGTTAATATTGTGGGATCCTGGGGTTAATATTGTGAGATCCTGGGGTTAATATTGTGGGATCCTGGGGTAAATATTGTGGCGTCCTGTGTTTAATATTGTAAGATCTTTGGGTTAATATTGTTGGATCCTGGGGTTAATAATGTGGGATCCTGGGGGTTAATATTGTGGGATCCTGGGGTTAATATTGTGGCATCCTGGGGTTAATATTGTAAGATCTTTGGGTTAATATTGTTGGATCCTGGGGTTAATAATGTGGGATCCTGGGGGTTAATATTGTGGGACCCTGGGGTTAATATTGTGGCATCCTGGGGTTAATATTGTGGCATCCTGGGGGTTAATATTGTGGGATCCTGGGGTTAATAATGTGGGATCCTGGGGGTTAATATTGTGGGATCATGGGGTTAATATTGTGGCATCCTGGGTTTAATATTGTAGGATCCTTGGTTTGATATTGTTGGATCCTTGGGTTAATAATGTGGGATCCTGGGGGTTAATATTGTGGGATCCTGGGGGTTAATATTGTGGAATCCTGGGGTTTATAATGGGATCCTAGGCTGGGATTAATATTGTGGGATCCTTGGGTTAATATTGTGGGATCCTGGATTTAATAATGTGGGGTTCTTGGGTTAATATTGTTGGATCCTGGGTTTGATATTGTGGGATTCTTTGATTAATATTGTTGGATCCTTGGTTAAGTATTGTGGGAATCTTGGTTAAGTATTGTGGGATTCTTGGGTGAATATTGTTGGATACTGGGTTTATTATTGTGGGATTCTTGGGTTAATATTGTGGGATTCTTGGGTTAAAATTGTGTGTTTCTTGGGTTAATATTGTGGAGATCTTGGCAGGATTCATTGACAAATCATTTTATTAACAATTTTTATGCAAATATTTCTGATGAACTTTACATTTCCATATTTGGGCTTTATGTCATTACTTGTCAAGGTTTTCAATTATCATACTTTTGACCAAGTTTCAGTGCCTTTTCCAAATTATCACCATTATTGATGAAAAGGGTCCGAACTGCTTTTATGGCATGTATATTAATTGATAGGTATTGAATGATGATATGACATTGCAAGTTTTGAATTCTGTCACAAGTGCTTGACTGTCTCTGGAAGTTAAGTATGTATTAAAAGAGGGTGAAATTTGAGAATGAATGTCATATAGATAAGAACCTGGTGACCAGGTTAGGTCATGCAACTGAATGTCATCCTGACAAAATCAATGCTTATCAGGGGTGAAAGTTGATTTTCAATCATTGAGTATACAAGAAGTCACTCAAATCATTCAGCACCTATATCGGAACTTTAACTGTGATATCTAACACAGTGATATCTCTGGTAAACTAACATACTAAAAGTATTCATGAATTTTTAAATGGTTCATTTAGTTTAATTTATGCATAGTTTAATGATGTAATAAGAAATGAAATATGGTGAATATATATGTTAATTGAGTTGTTGATAGCATTTGTGTATAGCTTTCATCTGGTGTTTTCTCAGAATGAGCGGAATTATTCCTAAAATAGTGGTTTCTTGCCACGAGGTTAGAAATGTTTATTGATATCTAGTTTCATTTGTTTGTTTTGTATCAGGAATTTAATGAGTAAGGCAAATTTAGAGAAGTGAATACTGAGTGGAAATGTTTCTGTCTAATGTTTGTTTTAATTGCTTCCTTGTTTTATTTATTGTTCTTGGGCGTTTGTTTTGAAGTTAATGTGAACAGTATCAAGGAATTAACACAAAACTTGGTTACTTCATTAATTAATTCTCTTTTGTATCCATTGTGCAATAAAAACAAGACATAAAGTCCATTTATTGGTCAATCAAACAACAGCATTTAGTCAGTTGACAACTTTAGAAGGAGAAAGATTGAACACATACATGGTTGTACCAAATTCTCTCTGTCACCTTTTCATACCTGAATAACTTGTGTGCTGATAAGCATGCTGGCGGCAAATATTAGTGTTCCAAGAATATGCTTTACTGACACTGGAAATAATGTACTAGTGTTTTTATCTTCAGGACTGTGTGGTGAACGAGGTGGACATTGGCCAGCCATGCCTCGCCTGTGAGGACAAGTGTACGGGATTCAAGGCCCATGAATGGAGGTAACTTAAGCTTTAAGTCTGATACACTTACGATAAAATTTACCCTTTAAGGGCAAATATACACATAAAAATGCAAATACCCATGGGGTAAATTTTCCATCAGAGGTGAATTTGGCCCATGTCTGGAGATTGGGTAAATTTGCCCCTGTGGGTATATATTTTATGTCATATAAATGCAAAACTTTATTTGATTGCTGGTGTGTTTTTGAATGTGACAGGGTTTTTCAGTAAATATTCATCATTATTACGATTAATAGTAGGCACATTTTTGTTTATGCAGAATTCTTTATTCTATTAATCTTTTGTCAAATTCCCTCAACAAAATTTTACTCAAAAAAGTGATGTGTTCTAAAACAATTTTGCCATCTGATATGTTTCTTTTCCACGTTTAGCTATTTAGTCTCCTTTAAGGCTTAGATAAAAAGAGTTAAAAGCTGCCCAACTACATTTAAGATATGCTTTTTAAAACAAATCTATAAACAGTTGAAAAAGCAATGAACAGCTAAAAAAGTTTTTTTTTTACAGTTTTACAATAATTGTTTTTACTTAATTATTTAGCAAAAAAAACAGGATTCTCAGGATGAAGATGGGAGGTAATTTGAGGGAGGGCATGTCCTTAATTTGAACCATAATGGCGATCTTTAAACATTATTACTTCATAAGATTCCAGTTAGTTAAATAGTGTTATATCTCTGTGTCTCCCAGGAGCACCTGTGTAGCCTGTGGTTGTCCCCGCGAGCTACACGACATCTACAATGAGAACTTTGTCAATGTGAGGGACCGTCTGGGTTGGCAACGGGAGGATGACCCTGGATCCACTTCAACCAAGGAACACACCCTTCGCCAGGGCTTCTCCTGGGTACCCCCAGGGCTCACATCAGAACAGGTATAGGGGTTAGGGCTGTCAGATTGGATAAATAGTCAATTGAAACTTTGTAGATGTTAACATTCCCTGTTATTTCAAGTTTAAATACAAAGCTGTCATCATTATTGTCCAATTTGCATTGAGTCATGTCTTCACAAGAATGGTATTCTTTAGATTTATAGATCATACCCTCATACCCTTAGCTGCCCTTTAAGTGTGAAGGTATGACCTATAATTATATATCAAACATTGAAAATACAAAGCTGCCTCAACAGTTTTAAACAATGGGAATTTAAGGTTAAAAATGGACATTAAAAACAGTTGTTGCAATTTTCTTCCATTTCCGATCAATAAAACTGCATTTCCTATGAACAACTTTGCTTGAGGCTGTGTTTCTGATGAAGCTGAGACCAAAGAGATGTTCAAAATTCCAGTAGACAGTTGATTGGAAGCCAGGGGAGAATTTTTAACTTATTTATTGGCACAATTTAGGAAACACTGGTGCATTTGACAGTGTGCAGATGGTGTTAATTTCATGACAGGGTTTGATTGGTCACAATCACTGTCAAAGTTGAATGATTGGTTTCCGTGGCTGCCTTGTGTCTGGTGGTAGTGAGGAAATAAGCACTTTACTGAAATGGTTACTGGAAATATTCATAGGGCGCTGGCATTCATTTACAAGCTGGTTATTGTCATAGCCTTCATGGTGTCTTCAGAGGTTTACAAAACATTAAATACCAGCTATAGCTCAAAAACCTTCAGTGAAAGTTACCATTACCTGTGACAGCATTCACAGGTGTAGGAAGGCCCATAACTGTTACTTTAATAATTATTGAGTTATGCCCCTTGATGGTCTTAAAAGATGTGCATAAACTTTTAACTCAAAAACTCAATTTCGAAAATTGTTTGAAATATTCTCAATACACAATTATCAGTGACAATACATGCATGAAGAGCTAGGCCCATAGTACTAGCCTAATCAGGGCTCGAATTTAGCACTCGCACACTCGCAAAATGCGAGCCAAAATTGGAAAATGTGAGTTGAATTTAAAGAAACTCGCAAAAATTTGCGAGTTAAAAATTTGCAGAAAATATGCAATCCTTGAAAGAGATATGAACATAATCGGTGATCAATTCCTGCACAATAGGTATAACACTAATTTTAGAGATGCCTACTTTCGTTTTCCGATAAACATACAGAAATTGATGACATAGATTAACGTTATGCACACAGGCAGGTACTTGTTATTATGTGGCAGGTACTCGTTACTAAGCAGTTTTGTAGACTGGTCTTTCAATTCAATTTTTGGCGGCGGAATTTAACGATTATTGTTTCGAGACACAGTCTGTATAATGATGACAAGCAAAAAGAAAAGGTTTTTTACGCATGTTGATTTAAAATCGCTGATGGCGATGATCAATCAGTTCCCAAAAAGAAACCAAAATGAATTAATCTGTCCGTTACAACTGTTTCAAAGTGGAAGAGGGAGTTGTACATTAAATTGACCATCAACACAGATGATAAAAGGAACTGGCTTGATCAGACTTCCTCAGACTTCCTCAGTACATACTGTCAGTGTTACATATATTATGGACAGTACTACATATATGATCATATCGTTTAATGTAAAATTACATGATAATTCATTAAATCAATTAAACTATACCTTAAATCATTGTTTTCCATACAATATTTATTTTGCCTAGCAAACACAAAGATTTGCCTTAAAAAAGGCGAGTGAGTGTCTGGTTTTGCGAGTTAAAAATTTAAACACTCGCAAAAAATTGCGAGTATCAAAAAAAGTTAAATTCAAGCCCTGGGCCTTGACAATTTCCAAGTATTTATGCTAGTCTTCTGACTGTAAAACACCTAACAGATAAGTGTTGGTATCTGCCTGTGATGCTTTTGTTCCCCAAACAAAACACCAGTGTGCAAAACATCAGTCACAGTGCAAAACATCAGTCACAGTGCAAAACATCAGTCACAGTGCAAAACATCAGTCACAGTGCAAAACATCAGTCACAGCTCAAAACATCAGTCACAGTGCAAAACATCAGTCACAGTGCAAAACATCAGCCACAGTGCAAACATCAGTCACAGAGCAAATATTCAGTCATAGTGCAAAACATCAGTCTTGGTACAAAACATCAGTCTTGGTGCAAAACATCAGTCTTGGTGCAAAACATCAGTCTTGGTACAAAACATCAGTCTTGGTACAAAACATCAGTCTTGGTGCAAAACATCAGCAACAGTTCAAAACATTGGTTGGGAAAAGTTCAACAGTTCCAAGCAACAGGATGGTATGAAATAAGAGGGGAGAAAGGGAACATAACTGTTGTGTAACATACACTCAACAAGTTAGACCCACTTTCCTCGCTCACTCTGAGAGATAAAGTTGATGATCGTGGATTTCCTCCGAGGGTAAAACTGTTGCCCTCGCTAAAATCCCTCCGAGTTCCTCCGAGTGGCTGGCTTACGGCCAAGTTTAATATGAACGATATCATTGGGAATCGTCAAGGCGGAACTCCAAGTCTAATCAGATAAGCAAGAAATCATTCTTGTTAAGAAGTTATTTATTTTTATGCTTATGCACATTGTTAAGCGTAAAAGATTCTTACATGTACCAAGGTTTAATTTGTATTTGTGTCCGTAAACGCCAATTAGATATTGTCTTGAATAGTAAACATTGAATCATTAAAGTATTGCCACTAATTTTATAACATCATAAAACAGCGGACATTTTACATGATTCTGAACCATGAACTTTGACATCACGCGCGTGATCAATACAGTATAGAATATACTATTTATTATTGGTGGTATAAAATAGCTATGATGTTTTAGGGAATTTTCCACAGAAAACGAGGCAAGAAGGCCTTCAAAACCATGCGCTGTGAACTTGGAACGCGTGTTTGACCTCCTGATTTTCCGAAAATGTGTAACCTAGCCTTTCTCGGATGAAATGTGTTTATCAATGTATTCAGTCATAAGCAAAAACACGTTTATAAGATGCATGTGCAGCTAGTGAAATACGACTGCATTCTTGTGGTAAGCTAACTTCATGCAAAACGGGCAGAGGAAAAAGAATAATAGCAATTTACTTGAGCCGTTGTTATCGGTTGAAAATTTTGATAAAAAAAAAAGTTATTGTAGATTCTTATCAAGTGTCCGCAGAGTTTCGCAGAGTTAACCCCTCCGAGGGACGCCGCGTTCGTTATTCTTCGGTCGACTGATCACCCTCCGAGGGCCTTAAATTCAAACTCCGAGGAACACGGACAGTCAATAAAATCATTGTGTAACATAGCTGTCTGTGAACTCCATAACTGGTGTGTAACATAGCCGTCAGTGGACTCCATAACTGTTGTGTAACATAGCTGTTTGTGAACTCCATAACTGGTGTGTAACATAGCCGTCAGTGGACTCCATAACTGTTGTGTAACATAGCTGTCTGTGAACTCCATAACTGGTGTGTAACATAGCCGTCAGTGGACTCCATAACTGTTGTGTAACATAGCTGTTTGTGAACTCCATAACTGATGTGTAACATAGCTGTTTGTGGAGTCCATAACTGATGTGTAACATGGCCATCAGTGGACTCCATAACTGGTTTGTAACATAGCTGTTTGTGGACTCCATAACTGATGTGTAACATAGCGGTCTGTGAACTCCATAACTGGACTGTAACATAGCTGTCTGTGGACTCCATAACTGTTGTGTAACATAGCTGTCTGTGGACTCCAAAACTGGTGTGTAACATAGCTGTGTGTGGACTCCATAACCGGTGTGTAACATAGCTGTCTGTGAACTCCATAACTGGTGTGTAACATAGCTGTTTGTGAACTCCATAACTGCTGTGTAACATAGCCGTCAGTGGACTCCATAACTGTTGTGTAACATAGCTGTTTATGAACTCCATAACTGGTGTGTAACATAGCTGTCTGTGGACTCCATAACTGGTGTGTAACATAGCTGTTTGTGGACTCCATAACTGTTGTGTAACTAGGGCTGTGTATCGTCACTCAATTCGCGATATGATATGTATCACGATACGGAGTATGCGATTCACGATATATCACGATACGCTTATATATATATATATTTTATGTAGGACTTTAAAGTTTGCCTATTTTGTAAATTGTTGAGCATATCCTTACAAAAACTATATTTTTAATGTTTTTATTATTTTGTAAATTGTTTGCTATATTTTTAAATGAATATTATTTGTTAATGTTTGCCATTTTCATTACTGTATTATATCATGTATAGGACGCTAGCATAGATAGGACGCAGGCAAAAAAATAGTTTGGAAAACAGGTAAAAACCCTTAATATATAAGATAGGACGCAGCGGAAAAATGTCAAAATCGGAGCCGAAAAATCGGAGCCGAAAAATTGAGGTTGGTAAAGTATTTATAACATATAATGAAGTAAAAAAACAAACAAAAAATTGTATATAAGGCATATTTCAATAACTTCAACCGTTGCAACTGTTGCAATAGTCTCGACATGCCTTCTTAATGACAGTCAACCGTTGCAATCGCAACAAAACTCTGTATTGTCAAAACTGATGATTGTTTTGATAAGGCTTGTCGCTGCGCGGATTAAAGCATGTCGGCATAATTAATGCGTGTCGGTAATTAGCCTTGCCAGCGGAAGGCATGTCGGGTCAAGTGTGAACAAACAACCATAAGGTATTACCATCGCAATATTTTGTTCTATTGATGTTTTTCTAATGACAGACAGCAGGTGTTTTTCACACGTTTGCACATTTGAAAAGATGTGATAGTGACAATAATGTTACTTTGCGTTATGCACATTCCTTTATTAATTTTTTAAAACGGTAACTTACAACAAAATGTTATGTAAAATATTGAAACATTAAAATCATGAACAACGATTAATTGATATTTACCTCCTTTCCCGATTTTCCGTTGCCGTTATAACTCAGTCCAGTTAAAGTGCTGACTCACATTGAGTTTTTGTGAGTAGCGTCCCTTTTATAAAAAAGTAAACACTCCATAACTGGACTGTAACATAGCCGTCTGTGGACTCCATAACTGGACTGTAACATAGCTGTCTGTGAACTCCATAACTGGACTGTAACATAGCTGTCTGTGGACTCCATAACTTTTGTGGAACATAGCTGTTTGTGAACTCCATAACTGGTGTGTAACATAGCCGTCAATGAACTCCATAACTGTTGTGTAACATAGCTGTTAGTGGACTCCATAACTGGACTGTAACATAGCTGTCTGTGGACCCCATTTCTGGACTGTAACATAGCTGTTTGTGGACTCCATAACTGGTGTGTAACACAGCTGTCTGTGGACTCCATAACTGTTGTGTAACATAGCTGTCTGTAGACTCCAAAACTGGTGAGAAACACAGCTGTCTGTGGACTCCATAACTGGTGTGTAACATAGCTGTCTGTGGACTCCATAACTGGTGAGAAACACAGCTGCTCCATAACTGTTGTGTAACATAGCCATCAGTGGACTCCATAACTGTTGTGTAACATAGCTGTCTTTGGACTCCATAACTGTTGTGTAACATAGCCGTCAGTGGACTCCATAACTGTTGTGTAACATAGCCGTCAGTGGACTCCATAACTGTTGTGTAACATAGCCATCAGTGGACTCAATTACTGATGTGTATTATAGCCATCTGTGGATTCCATAACTGTTGTGTTACAAAGCTGTTTGTGGACTCCATAACTGGACTGTAACATAGCTTTCTGTGGACTCCGATACTGGTGTGTAACACAGCTGTCTGTGAACTCCATAACTGGACTGTAACATAGCCGTCAGTGGACTCCATGACTGTTGTGTAACATAGCTGTCTGTGGGCTCCATAACTGTTGTGTAACATAGCCGTCAGTGGACTCCATAACTGGTGTGTAACATAGCCGTCAGTGGACTCCATAACTGTTGTGTAACATAGCTGTCTGCTGACTCCATAACTGTTGTGTAACATAGCTGTCAGTGGACTCCATAACTGTTGTGTAACATAGCCGTCAGTGGACTCCATAACTGTTGTGTAACATAGCCATCGGTGGACTCAATTACTGGTGTGTATTATAGCCATCTGTGGATTCCATAACTGTTGGGTAACATAGCTGTCTGTGGATTCCATAACTGGACTGTAACATAGCTGTCTGTGGACTCCGTAACTGGTGTGTAACACAGCTGTCTGTGAACTCCATAACTGCTGTGGAACATAGCCGTCTATGGATTCCATAACTGTTGTGTAACATAGCTGTCTGCGGACTCAATAACTGATGTGTAACATAGCTGTTTGTGGACTCAATTACTGTTGTGTAACATAGCTGTCTGTTGACTCCTTAACTGTTGTGTAACATAGCTGTTTGTGAACTTCATAACTGGACTGTAACATAGCTGTCTGTGGACACCATAACTGGACTGTAACATAGCTGTCAGTGAACTCCATAACTGGACTGTAACATAGCTGTCAGTTAACTCCATAACTGTTGTGTAACATAGCTGTCTGTTGACTCCATAACTGTTGTGTAACATAGCTGTCTGTGAACCCCATAACTGGACTGTAACATAGCTGTCTGTGGACACCATAACTGTTGTTTAACATAGCTGGTTTTATCTCTTACATAATTTATAGTCAATATTTATCTTAAATGATTTTACATTCATAGGAATCAAAAGTATTGACTTTTTCAGTCAGTTTCAGGCTATGCTTTGATCACCAACACACTGTTTGCTCTGTTTGCCTTTTCTCTTTGATAATCCATTATCTTCATATGATTTAAGAAGTTCTCCCAAAGTAAAGTTTATGTCTATGGGATATGATTATAAATACATTGAAGGCCATCCAAGAGAAAACTGCACTATCTGCATGCAAAAATGCGGGTACTTGCTTTAGTGCTGCTTTTTGGAATTAAGTTTGTAGTAATCATTCTTAAGTAATTTGTGAAAATAAATGGTTTTCTATTTTTGCATCTATTGATTGTGACTTAGAATAGGAACTGAAGTAATTTGATAATTATTATACTTCTGTAGTAAGGAAAAAACTGCTTAAATGCATGGTGTGTGCATTTATTTCTGTATGTTTCCTACAATTATAATTATTGTGTACACATAGCAGCTTTGATGACATTCTCTTTTTATTGGGATGGATTCCAGAGCAAATCTGAAAAGCAAAAAAGCAATAATGTAGACATCCAACAGATAAGCAAAGTATTGTTATTTGGCTGGTGCTGTCAGCAGAATTGTCATTGGGTATTGCTGTCAGCAGAATTGTCATTTTGATGGTGCTGCCAGCAGAATTGTCACTTGGCTGGTGCTGTCAGAAGAATTTCCATTGTGTTGGTGCTGTCAGCAGAATTGTCATGTGGCTGATGCTGTCAGAAGAGTTGTGCATTTGTTTTTAATCCTTTTGCCATTCTGCCATTTATTGTTCAAGGAGGATGGAATAAGTTGACCCATATATACCATATCATATCCTACTTTTTCTTTCTGCAGATAGAGGAGTACATGGATCAGTTACCCAACCACAAGGTGCCTCGCCTTCACTCACCAGGAGAGAAGTACCGGGACATTCAGCTCATATATCAGCTACCCAAACAGGACCTTTCAGGGTAGGGGGCTTGAAGTGTGGTACAGGAGTAGGAATAGTGGGTAGAGGGAATGGGGATAGGGTGCCAGATCTCAAGATGCCCCATCTACACTCACCCGGGGAAAAGTACCGGGTCATACAGCTTTATACCAGCTTCCCAAACAGAACCTCTCTGAATAGACGGCTGGTAATGGGGTACAGGGGTAGGGGTAGTTGGAAGAGATGATATGGGTAGGGTGCCAGACCTCAAGGTGACTCACCAGGGAATGTACCCGGATATACAGCATTATACCAACTACCCAAACATGACCTCTCCGGGTAGAGGGCCGGTAGTGGGGTACAGGGGTAGGGGAAGTGGGTAGAGGGGATGGGGATAGGATGCCAAACTACAAGATGCCCCTGTTTTGATCATATACATACTAGCTACCCAAACATGACCTCTCTGGATAGGGGGCTGGTAGTGGGTTACAGGGGTAGAGGGGATAGGGGTAGGGTGTCAAACCACAAGGTGCCCCTATTCAGCTGATATACCAGCTACCCAAACAGGACCTCTCAATGTAAGGGACTGGCAGTGGGGTACAGGGGTACCACCCTCTATACCAGCAATCTAAAAAAGAATGTTCAAGGTATGATGGGGTATGTGTAATGGGGGATAGAGGGGATTCTTGCCAGGCACAAAAGGAAAAGATGCCACAAAACCCCTGTAGAGGGAGTGCGCAGAATTATATCATGGAAGGAGTGGCCAGGTTTTAAGCAGTAATTTAAAGATTGCAGTTCTTTTTTGGAATGAAATTTTTAATAATGCCATGTAGTGCATTATTCCTTTCAGCTTGTAAAGAAAGATGTATGTATTAATGAGATTCAACACTGTTAAATAGTTTACAAAAAATATTTTTAGAAATATGAATTTAAGATGAAACCCAAACATGGAATTATAACCTAGTTAATAAGTTACCTGTATTTCAGTGACTACTGTAAGACGCTGTGTGGTCCAATGGAGATGAAGGAGTTCAAAGTGTTCCGGGAACTCCGCGACAACATCGCCATGGATATCGCCAACATCAAACCTGCAATATCAAACACCGTAGGTCATCATGCTTTGTAATCAGTCAAACAAACAAGCATGAATTAACTTCTCTAATGAAGTTAAAATGTTTTTGTGAAGGAGAAAATTTGGCTGATTTTTTTGGGAAGAAAGCCAATGATTACTTTTTTTATGGAGATAATCTGACCAGTAGCACCCACATGTCATAGGGGATACCTTGTACAGCACGGTCAAGTATAGGGCATGGCCTCAGGTTCAGACCTTTCATGTCCATGCTGAAACTATGTCCAGCTTTGGGAATGAAAAATCACGATGATCAAAAGTTGACATCATTGGAGTATTACTTTTGGTATCACACCTGTCACAGCTCAAACTCAAAACTCTACAAAAATGTGCATATTTTGTGTCCATAAAATATCATTTTTCTACTTTGTGGGTTTTAAGATTACTCCTAGCAATGTGGGTGTTCAACTTACTCTTGGCACAGTGTGTGTTCAGATTACTCTTGGCAATCTGGGTGTTCAACTTACTCTTGGCACAGTGTGTGTTCAGATTACTCTTGGCAATGTGGGTGTTCAACTTACTCTTGGCACAGTGTGTGTTAAGATTACTCTTGGCACAGTGGGTGTTCAGATTACTCTTGGCAATGTGGGTGTTCAACTTACTCTTGGCAATGTGGGTGTTCAACTTACTCTTGGCAATGTGGGTGTTCAACTTACTCTTGGCACAGTGTGTGTTCAGATTACTCTTTGCACATCATTTTATGTTTCAGCATACACATTATGATTCACTTCAGAAGGTGACAGAAGTGATCACTTGATTCATTTTGTGATGTTTTTGGTGTATTTATTAAGTCTTCTTGGTAAAACAAACACTTGTAAGCACCAATAAAATCACTCTGTGTTGCGAAACTAAACTTGTAGTAATAATTCCAAGGGAGGTTAATCTTAGATAAGCAAAATTGTTCAGTCTTACAGAGTTAAGGCAGCAACTGTATTGTCTGTGTCTCATCGTCTCCAACTGTATGACTCCCAGTGGCTGTGTAAATATTGTTAGGTCTGGATCAAGATCATGTAAGTGATGTTATCTTAGGAAATTAAAAACAAAACAAAAACATAATACAAATATTCAACCTTATTTTCAAGTGCAGTTATTTTTTCCCAGCTGCATGAAAGGGTGAATTGAGCTGATAATATTGAAAGTTTATTACTAGAACTCTTAATTCTGATTGATATTGCTTTTTTAATCAGTTGAATGTGCTGGTAAATGTTTCGATGATGAAGATCAGCAAGTGGTTCTCAGATTGTGTGTTTTGCAGATGTGGACGGCCACAAACATGATTACTGAATGTAATAAAATCATTTCCAGCTTTAATACGTTTTAATCTAAAGCAGTCTTAAGGATCACAATAAATCTTAAGGGAGAAGATAAATATGTCAAAACTTGTTATAAGCTTTTGTTGATAGCTTTTTATGCCCCCGAAGGTGGGCATATTAAAATCGCTCCGTCCGTCCGTCCGTCCGGCTCTGTAACTTTCCCTTGTATGGACAGATTTTAAAATAACTTGCCAAATGTGTTCCACATACCAAGACGATGTGTCGCGTGCAAAACCCGTGTCCCTACCTCAAAGGTCAAGGTCACACTTAGTGTTTATTCACAATGGAGTGCTGCATATAAGGACATAGAGTATAGGTTATCGTGTCCGAGCTGTAACTTTCTCTTGTATTGACAGATTTTAAAATAACTTGCCACATGTGTTCCACATACCAAGACGACGTGTCGCGTGCAAAACCTGTGTCCCTACCTCAAAGGTCAAGGTCACACTTAGTGTTTATTTACAATGGAGTGCTGCATATAAGGACATAGAGTATAGGTTGTCGTGTCTGGGCTGTAACTTTCCCTTGTATGGACAGATTTTAAAATAACTTGCCACATGTGTTCCACATACCAAGACGACATGTCGCCTGCAAGACCCGTGTCCCTTCCTCAAAGGTCAAGGTCACACTTAGTGTTTATTCACAATGGAGTGCTGCATATAAGGACATAGAGTATAGGTTGTCGTGTCCGGGCTGTAACTTTCTCTTGTATGAACAGATTTTAAAATAACTTGCCACATGTGTTCCACATACGAAGAAGACGTGTCGCGTGCAAAACTCGTGTCCCTACCTCAAAGGTCAAGGTCACACTTAGTGTTTATTCACAATGGAGCGCTGCATATAAGGACATAGAGTATAGGTTGTCCTGTCAGGGCTGTAACTTTCTCTTGTATGGACAGATTTAAAAATAACTTGCCACATGTGTTCCACATACCAAGACGACATGTCGCCTGCAAGACCCGTGTCCCTACCTCAAAGGTCAAGGTCACACTTAGTGTTTATTCACAATGGAGTGCTGCATATAAGGACATAGAGTATAGGTTGTCGTGTCCGGGCTGTAACTTTCTCTTGTATGAACAGATTTTAAAATAACTTGCCACATGTGTTCCACATACCAAGACGACGTGTCGCGTGCAAAACTCGTGTCCCTACCTCAAAGGTCAAGGTCACACTTAGTGTTTATTCACAATGGAGCGCTGCATATAAGGACATAGAGTATAGGTTGTCCTGTCAGGGCTGTAACTTTCTCTTGTATGGACAGATTTAAAAATAACTTGCCACATGTGTTCCACATACCAAGACGACGTGTCGGGTGCAAGACCCGTGTCCCTACCTCAAAGGTCAAGGTCACACTTAGTGTTTATTCACAATGGAGTGCTGCATATAAGGACATAGAGTATAGGTTGTCGTGTCAGGGCTGTTACTTTCCCTTGTATGGACAGATTTTAAAATCACTTGCTACATGTGTTCCACATACGAAGAAGACGTGTCATGTGCAAGACCCGTGTCCCTACCTCTAAGGTGAAAGATACACTGTGTTTATTCACAAGGGAATTCTGAATATAAGGACATAACAGTGTAGGTTGTCAAGTATGGGTGGTATTTTTTTATGTTCAGAGGCAATTTAAAATAACTTGCCATATGTATTTGACACGTAAAGGCAAGATCAACTTTTCATGTACTGACCTTGTTCGTAGGTCAATGTCACATTCGGGGGCATTCGTCACATACTGTGACAGCTCTTGTTGAAGTGTAACTTTTTCTGTTAATTTTCTGATTTGGGAGGAAAAAGTGGAGAATTTGTATGTAACTTACAATATGTTCAACATATTCATTTGGAGCACACAGAAAAATAAACGATAAATTTATTTTTTGTTAAAAAGACACAATATTATGACATACTTATTGTTTTACCTTTCATTATTATTGCAAAATGTTGACTTTTTAACCATAATTCTGAACTGCAAAATTGCTGGATTATTGCATACCATTCAAAAAGCAGTCAAGAAGTTTCCTCTTTGATATACTTATAGAGAATTTGGACACAATCTTTAAAAATGCCATAAAAAATGTGATATTCAGTGTATCCTTGTTTGAAACAAAAATGATTTCTGTGTAAAGGGAAATCTTGCACTTTATATATTTAAACATGTACTTCCTAATTGTTCCAGAGCTGTTTTACATGTGGCGGTGAGATTGAGAAAGGTGAGCTGGTAGTCTTAGCCAGCAAAATGAGCACAGATGTGTGTTTCCACCCAGCATGTTTCTTGTGTACAACGTGTGAGGAACTCCTCGTAGACCTCACCTACTGCCAGCACTCCCGTAAACTGTACTGTGAACGACACTACGCAGAGCTCATACGACCCCGATGTCCTGCCTGTGATGAGGTAAAGTTGTGTTATTTGCTAGGTTATTGTTGTTTGTTTAAGAATCAAAATAGAGTATTGTCATACCTGTGATGTTGTTTCTGGAATTGTACTCAGAATCGGAAACTATTAAATGTTTGACAAATTCAGAAACTTCCACAACGTTTCCCTATAACACATGTTTGTTATAACTATATACATATGTAACAAGTACCTGATTACTCTGTTTGAAATATTTCAAGTTGGCTTTAAAAGCTCTTCAGAGCTTGTGTTCTTTATGTTGTGAACCTGACTTTATAAATAAATATGACTTGACTTGGCATCTTAACTTGACAAATGTCAAGTATGATTGTATGGGATTAATTAAACCTACCTGATATTCACAGACATGATGCTGAACCACCCTGATATAAATATTCATAACTGTTAAACCTAAGTCACATAATAACTTTGTACAAACGTACATTCAGTACATTCTTTTGATTGATAAACAAGATATTTTTTCAGGGCGGTCATAATCAAAGTTAAGCTTGTTATCAATTGACAGATTATGTTTTGCTTGACAAAGTGATTAAAATTAAAATTAGTCACGTATTCAAGGGGGTAATTGTTGACAATAGATAATGAAAATATAAGAGTTCTCTCCCTTCATGAACTTTATTTCATCATTCAATATTGTGGGTAATATGTGCAGTTATTAACATTGTTATAAATGAATGTCTGATTGGCGGATACTGTAGAGGTATTTCAGAATATCAGACAGTTTATGGAAAAAGATTTGATTTTGAGGTAAATGCTGTATTGAAGCACATCCGTGTGAATCACAATTTGGTGGATCTGAGAATTTGTTAATTGTTTATATCTCATCAAAATACATTTCAAATCAGTTCCAATCACAGCAGAATTGCCGTTGACATGGTCACTTATTTTGGAACAAAATATAGATACAGATACTGGAGAGAATATTCCAGCATTGTTACTCAGTTAACACATAGTAACTCAGTTTAGACTGATACTGGAGAGAATATTCCAGCATTGTTACTCAGTTAACACATTGTTACTCAGTTTAGACTGATACTGGGAGAATATTCCAGCATTGTTTCTCAGTTAACACATTGTTACTCAGTTTAGACCCATATTGGAGAGAATATTTCAGCATTGTTACTCAGTTAACAGATAGTTACTCAGTTTAGACCCATACTGGAGAGAATATTCCAGCATTGTTACTCAGTTAACACACTATTACTCAGTTTAGACTGATACTGGGAGAATATTCCAGCATTGTTACTCAGTTTAGACCAATACTGGAGAAAATATTCCAGCATTGTTACTCAGTTAACACATTGTTACTCAGTTTAGACTGATACTGGAGAGAATATTCCAGCATTGTTACTCAGTTAACTCATAATTACTCAGTTTAGACTGATACTGGAGAGAAATATTCCAGCATTGTTACTCAGTTAACACATTGTTACTCAGTTTAGACCGATACTTGAGAGCATATTCCAGCATTGTTACTCAGTTTAGACCGATACTGGAGAGAATATTCCAGCATTGTTACTCAGTTAACACATTGTTACTCAGTTTAGACTGATACTGGGAGAATATTCCAGCATTGTTTCTTAGTTTAGACATCATAGCTACTCAGTTTAGACCCATACTGGAGAGAATATTCCAGGATTGTTACTCAGTTAACACATTGTTACTCAGTTTAGACTGATACTGGGAGAATATTCCAGCATTGTTACTCAGTTAACACATTGTTACTCAGTTTAGACCGATACTGGAGAGAATATTCAAGCATTGTTACTCAGTTTAGACATCATAGCTACTTAGTTTAGACTGCTACTGGAGAGAATATTCCAGCATTGTTTCTTAGTTTAGACATTATAGCTACTCAGTTTAGACCGATACTGGAGAGAATATTCCAGCATTGTTTCTAAGTTTAGACATTATAGCTACTCAGTTTAGACCAATGCTGGAGAGAATATTCAAGCATTGTTACTCAGTTTAGACATCATAGCTACTCAGTTTAGACCGATACTGGAGAGAATATTCCAGCATTGTTTCTTAGTTTAGACATCATAGCTACTCAGTTTAGACCTATACTGGAGAGAATATTCTAGCATTGTTACTTAGTTTAGACATCATAGCTACTCAGTTTAGACCAATACTGGAGAGAATATTCCAGCATTGTTTCTTAGTTTAGACATCATAGCTACTCAGTTTAGACCTATACTGGAGAGAATATTCCAGCATTGTTTCTTAGTTTAGACATCATAGCTACTCAGTTTAGACCAATACTGGAGAGAATATTCCAGGATTGTTTCTTAACTTAGACATCATAGTTACTCAGTTTAGACCGATATTGGAGAGAATATTCTAGCATTGTTACTTAGTTTAGACATCATAGCTACTCAGTTTAGACCTATACTGGAGAGAATATTCAAGCATTGTTTCTTAGTTTAGACATCATAGCTACTCAGTTTAGACCTATACTGGAGAGAATATTCTAGCATTGTTACTTAGTTTAGACATCATAGTTACTCAGTTTAGACCAATACTGGAGAGAATATTCCAGCATTGTTTCTTAGTTGAGACACCATAGCTACTCAGTTTAGACCGATACTTGAGAGAATATTCCAGCATTGTTCTCAGTTTAGACATCATAGCTACTCAGTTTAGACTGATACTTGAGAGAATATTCCAGGATTGTTTCTTAGCTTAGACATCATTGCTACTCAGTTTAGACCTATACTGGAGAGAATATTCCAGCATTGTTTCTAAGCTTAGACATCATAGCTACTCAGTTTAGACCGATACTGGAGAGAATATTCCAGGATTGTTTCTTAACTTAGACATCATAGTTACTCAGTTTAGACCGATATTGGAGAGAATATTCCAGCATTGTTACTCAGTTTAGACATCATAGCTACTCAGTTTAGACCGATACTGAAGAGAATATTCCAGTATTGTTACTCAGTTTAGACATCATAGCTACTCAGTTTAGACCGATACTGGAGAGAATATTACAGCATTGTTTCTTAGTTTAGACATCATAGCTACTCAGTTTAGACCGATACTGGAGAGAATGTTCCAGCATTGTTTCTTAGTTTAGACATTATAGCTACTCAGTTTAGACCAATATTGGAGAGAATATTCCAGCACTGTTACTCAGTTAACACATTGTTACTCAGTTTAGACCGATACTGGAGAGAATATTCCAGCATTGTTACTTAGTTTAGACACCATAGTTACTCAGTTTAGACATCATAGCTTCTCAGTTTAGACATCATAGCTACTCAGTTAAGACTGATACTGGAGAGAATATTCCAGCATTGTTACTTAGTTTAGACATCATAGTTACTCAGTTTAGACATCATAGCTACTCAGTTTAGACATTATAGCTACTCAGTTAAGACTGATACTGGAGAGAATATTCCAGCATTGTTACTTAGTTTAGACATCATAGTTACTCAGTTTAGACATCATAGCTACTCAGTTTAGACATTATAGCTACTCAGTTAAGACTGATACTGGAGAGAATATTCCAGCATTGTTTCTTAGTTTAGACATTATAGTTACTCAGTTTAGACATCATAGCTACTCAGTTTAGACATTATAGCTACTCAGTTAAGACTGATACTAGAGAGAATATTTCAGCATTGTTACTTAGTTTAGACATCATAGTTACTCAGTTTAGACATCATAGCTACTCAGTTTAGACATTATAGCTACTCAGTTTAGACCGATATTGGAGAGAATATTCCAGCATTGTTACTTAGTTTAGACATTATAGTTACTCAGTTTAGACATCATAGCTACTCAGTTTAGACATTATAGCTACTCAGTTTAGACATTATAGCTACTCAGTTTAGACATCATAGCTTCTCAGTTTAGACATCATAGCTACTCAGTTAAGACTGATACTGGAGAGAATATTCCAGCATTGTTACTTAGTTTAGACATCATAGTTACTCAGTTTAGACATCATAGCTACTCAGTTTAGACATTATAGCTACTCAGTTAAGACTGATACTGGAGAGAATATTCCAGCATTGTTACTTAGTTTAGACATTATAGTTACTCAGTTTAGACATCATAGCTACTCAGTTTAGACATTATAGCTACTCAGTTTAGACCAATACTGGAGAGAATATTCCAGCATTGTTACTTAGTTTAGACATTATAGCTACTCAGTTTAGACCGATACTGGAGAGAATATTCCAGCATTGTTTCTTAGTTTAGACATTATAGCTACTCAGTTTAGACCGATATTGGAGAGAATATTCCAGCACTGTTACTCAGTTAACACATTGTTACTCAGTTTAGACCGATACTGGAGAGAATATTCCAGCATTGTTACTTAGTTTAGACATCATAGCTACTCAGTTAAGACTGATACTGGAGAGAATATTCCAGGATTGTTACTTAGTTTAGACATCATTGTTACTTAGTTTAGACATCATAGCTACTCAGTTAAGACTGATACTGGAGAAAATATTCCAGCATTGTTTCTTAGTTTAGACATCATAGCTACTCAGTTTAGACCGATACTGGAGAGAATATTCCAGCATTGTTACTTAGTTTAGACACCATAGCTACTCAGTTTAGACCGATATTGGAGAGAATATTCCAGCACTGTTACTCAGTTAACACATTGTTACTCAGTTTAGACTGATACTGGAGAGAATATTCCAGCATTGTTACTCAGTTTACACATTGTTATTCAGTTTAGACTGATACTGGAAGAGTATTCCAGCATTGTTACTCAGTTAACACATTGTTACTCAGTTTAGACCAATACTGGAGAGAATATTCCAGCATTGTTACTCAGTTTAGACTGATACTGGAGAGAATATTCCAGCATTGTTACTCAGTTAACACATTGTTACTCAGTTTAGACCCATACTGGAGAGAATATTCCAGCATTGTTACTCAGTTAACACATTGTTACTCAGTTTAGACTGATACTGGAGAGAATACTCCAGCATTGTTTCTCAGTTAACACATTGTTACTCAGTTTAGACTGATACTTGGAGAATATTCCAGCATTGTTACTCAGTTAACACATTGCTACTCAGTTTAGACCCATACTGGAGAGAATATTCCAGCATTGTTACTCAGTTAACACATTGTTACTCAGTTTAGACAGATACTGGAGAGACTATTTTAGCATTGTTAGAGAATATTTCAGAAGTGTTACTCAATAGAAACAGAAACTGAATCTTTACTCAGTTTATACATTTGTACTGTCTGACATTTACATAAATGCATAAATATAATTAGAGGAAGAATAAAAATACGAAATACACCCTTTTATATTCCATAATTAAATTATGTTGATCATAATGAGTAATAGCAACAGGTTTTGGTAGCAGAAAGTTGTGAAATCCTAGATACACAGATGCCAGCTATTTTGAAACAATCAAAGATGTTTTGCCAAAACCCTCCACATTAAATGGAATGTTTATAGAAAAACATTACGCAGGTAAATCTCTTGTAACATTGCAGGAATATTTCTGTAGCCCTGTACTATATAGGCAATTTGCTGTAATAAGCAATATCATTCTTTAAGTTACTATGCCGCTCTAGTAAAATAATGTAAAATACGTGGGAAGTTTTTGGCATTGTTCAAAAAACAGAATAGATAATGAGCTTGAAAGCATGTTTATGTCAGACTGGTTCACATTTACCGATGGCGAAGCTGCTTTGTAAGATCTAAAACTGTTGTTGTTGTTAACCAGGTTTTCACATAGTGATACCTGGTTATTAGAATGACGAACGTTGTTGTTCAGGCTGGCGGGCGGCCGGGCGGGCGGCGTCAAACTCACCTATGAAACTGAATATATTTAGTAAGGGTTGATATATCTTGACCAAACTTGGTCTATAGAAAGAGTTTATGGGTACCTTTCATGGGATTGCGTTTGGGGTCCCTAGGGTCAAGGTCAAGGTCACTGTTACTAAAAATAGAAAAACGGTTGAAACTGAATAACTTTAGTTAGGGTTGACATATCTTGACTTAACTTGGTCTATAGGAAGAGTTTATGGAGACCTTTCATGGGGTCCCTATGGTCAAGTTCAAGGTCACTGTTACTAAAAATAGAAAAACTGTTGAAACTGAATGACTTAAGTTAGGGTTGACATATATTGACCCAACTTGGTATAAAGGAAGAGTTTATGGATACCTTTCATGGGATTGCATTTGAAGTCCCAAGGGTTTAGGTCACTGTTACTAAAATTAGAAAAACAGACACAGGCTGAAGTTTTTCTGTCAATCATTAAAAACTGATTTCGTCGCATTGCGGCATTTCTTGTTTTTAAAAATAGCTTATAGTACAACTTCCTGAAAATGATAAGTTGTTTTGAAGAGGTTGCAAATATTTACAAGAATGTATTGCATAAATGCTTATTGTAAACAAGTAGACTGGGACCTTGAATGTCAACTGACAAATTTGAGTCTTACCCAATTCTAACATAACTACGCCACATCTTAATTTGGAAAAAGCAGCTCAATGTCTGTGCAGTAAAACTGTTTAATCGTTACTCCTCTATACAGTTTTTATTTTTAAACTGACAAGAAATTCTCTGTTAGTTTCTACCATTACATAATCTTTGACCTTGACACATTTTCTTTCCAATCATTCACAAATTTACGTAATGGTTGTTCTGTAAGTTGACCTAAATTTGTCTGATTGATAACTACAGAACAATTGGCCAAAGATCCTCAAACTTGGTTGGTCGTGACCTTATCAGATGTCACTGCCAAAGTGACCTTTAGCAAAAAAAGATTTTCCGATTAATAACTGCAGCATGCTTTGGCCATTCTCAAACTTGGTAGGGATATAGGTAATAACTAGCAGATGAGCCCTATTTATTATAAGATCAGTAGGTCAAATATTATGGTGTGACTTTAAACACAAATGGCTTGTCTGATTGGCAATAATTTGGCCGGCAGTCTGCCAACTTGGTAGGCAGTTGGTTATGACCAGCAGATGACCCCTGTTGATTTGAGGTCTTTAGGTCAAAGGTCATAGCGATTTCAACACAAAAAGATGTAAGTTGCATGGAATTGACCTTTATGGTATTATTATAAAAAATAATTTTACCACTTCAATTGACCTTTAAAGAAGAAGCTATCTGCAATACTGTATAGCTTGCATTGCCTACAGTCATCTTAACTGTATAGTAGCCATTTAACTAATTCACTACTGTCAGGAGGATGCAATATTACATGTTTTGGATTGTTTTGGAAACTTATAAGCCGCGTCGTTTATTAACCTCTAAATAAGAACTGATCAATAACTATATGCACTAAAGTTAAACTTGTTATTCATTCAATGATGTTTCTTGTATACTAGCAAGGCCTGCAGTCTCAGTATACTTCTGTCAAGATTCTAAATCTATATTATCAAAATAAAGTTAACCATGATGTATTAGGCAGACCAAAAATTCACACTTCAAGTGTTGAAATGTTTCAAATCTATAGTATCTATAGTTATACATAAGATTATAGGAAGTTTTGAAATATTTTCCTAGGGCTTATGTACATGTATTATGTGATACATAAGTTTGTATTTTCATAATTTTAATTGAATTTATCAGCATATGAAGATAATATATTGCATTATAGTTGTGTCTTCTATTCTATTTGTGTGTGAGAATATAAACATTAATTTGTGGCTTAAAGGGTGAAAGCAGATCCAGCTGATGTACTCTATGTTGAATGGAAGTGGTTTCCCACAGATTAGTTAAACTCATTCAGGCTAATCAAACACATTTCACTGCACCTATTAATGCATTTTACAAACATTTACTATTATGTGATTCAGTTTAAAGGAATTCACAGGAACTGCATTCAGTGACTACTTGTTCAAGTGTTTTATTTACCACCAATTGAAATTGGATATACAAACAATGAAATAATTCATGCACACATGCATGTTAGCGGGTGATAAATTATCCAGATACTTATGTGTGACGTTTTTATCTTGAATAATGATACTGGGATGAAAGCCTTCATGACAGTTGACACTGAATCCTGTTGCAGTTTTCCTCCTCTCCACTGCTTTGTTTACATCAAGCCTTACCTGGATCTTAAAGAATTTTCACTAAATATCTCCATTTTGGGGAGAAATACTAGATTCTCTCTATTTTTACTGAAACAAGTTGCTGTTTTTTGTCTGATTTTGGATTATTAGGGAGTATTTTATTGTAGTGAAGGAAATATTGACTGACTGCCAATGAAATAGACTACTGTAACAGACAGCCACATATTCCCTTGGACACTTGTTAGACGGCTTCTGGATTTAAATCATATTGGCATAAAATGGAGTCTGCAGATACTGTAAGTGTCATTGGATATATTTTTTTTCTTCTAAATTTTCAGCTTTCCAATTTTGGTCTGGTAATTGTAATTATATACTTTTTTCAGTAAATTTTCTGTTTCTGTCTTCCAGTTATAGTAACAGGATAAAAAAAAAAATTACATTATAGTTTGTGGGTTTTTTTTATCTTCGAAACAATTGATAGCATGCCAGGCACAGCCCTGCATGGATTAATAATTAAATGCTTATTTTCTAGTGTTCAGTGCAAAATATCATACAAATAACTCTAAATAAGTTAAAGTGCACATGTGTCAGCTTGTAAATAGTTCACTTCATAAAAACAATTAATGCCTAAGTGAAAGTTGGCGGTTGTTTTTGTTACTAAATGGAAATTTGGTGGTCATTTTTGTTATATGATGGAAATTTGGCGGTCGTTTTTTGTTATTAAATGGAAATATGTTGTTTTTGTAATCAGTTTTAATGTGAATCTGTTCGGCAATCCGATTGGCGATGAATGTGAGTGAATCTGTCCAGAAATCCCATTGGCGGCGAATGTGGATCTGTCTGGCAATCCCATTGGCGATGAATGTGAATCTGTCCTGCAATCCTATTGGCAGCGAATGTGAATCTGTCTGGCAATCCCATTGGCTGTAAATGTGAATCTGTCTGGCAATCCCATTGGCTGATTTGCAGTGAATGTGAATCTGTCTGGCAATCCCATTGGCGGTGAATGTGAATCTGTCTGGCAATCCCATTGGCAGCGAATGTGGATCTGTCCGGCAATCCCATTGGCGGTGAATGTGGATCTGACCGGCAAACTCATTGGCGGCGAATGTGGATCTGTCCGGCAATCCCATTTGGGGCGATTTTGGATCTGTCCGGCAATCCCATTGGCGGCGAATGTGGATCTGTCCAGCAATCCCATTGGCGGCGAATGTGGATGTGTCTGGCAATCCCATTGGCGGCGAATGTTGATCTGTCCGGAAATCCCATTGGCAGCGAATGTTGATCTGTCCGGCAATCCCATTGGCGGCGAATGTGGATCTGTCCAGCAATCCCATTGGCGGCGAATGTGGATCTGTCCAGCAATCCCATTGGCGGCGAATGTGGATGTGTCCGGCAATCCCATTGGTGGTGAATGCTGAACACTAAATGTATTTATTGTTAAACTGTGAGCATTTTGCTCAAAACAGGATAATAAAATATAAGGCAATTGCAGATTTAGTGTGGCATACTGTATCTTATGACATGACAATAACCAATTTGTAAACATTTTTGTACCACAAGTAAACAAAAATGGATTGATGTATCTAGTTACGGAAATAAACAACAACAAAAACCACAGACCATAAGATGAGATGATAATTTGTATGTTAAGAAAGATATAAAATGATGTGGTACGTAATGTGTCTCAGGTGTATATACCAGCCATATTGCAGTGGTGTTATACAAGTTATAAAGCCTGCGTGTCTTCCATGTAATTGATGCATCCTGACTGAAAAAGATGATTTTGGTTAGGTGTTAATTAAGAACCCCCCCCCCCCCCCTCCTTCATCATGAAAATGTTGAGAGGCATTATTTTTCTAGAAAAATTGAAATAACCAAAGCCTCTTTCAGGCTTTATAGCTAGCATACATGCCATATCCCCTGACAAATGGGAAATCCCCCAGAATTTCCATCCATCTCCTGGTCTCCCGGTGGGGGATCAATATCCCTGATATTAAAAAAACATACACTCTCAATATAGTTAATTTTAGTGAAGAAGAAATGCCAGCTTAAGTCAAATGCCCTTGAAAATTAGAAAAGAAATGACCATCCCCGAGCAATTAATTAAGAAATATGAAAATCCCCCTGGTTTTCTGAGCAAAATCCTCTGTAAAGCTTTCCAGAAATATGGCATGTATGAGTGATTTGTTATTCAGCCATTTACATCTAATTATAGTTTAGAATCCCCTGGGCTTATGTCAAAAATCCCATGAGCTAGTGAAATTATCTGTTCAGTCATTGATCAATTTATAAATTAAACGACCAAATACAGATTGTTTAATTAATAAAGATATGGTATGTTTATAATGAAAGCAACAATATGTATTAAATGACATTTCAATGTTGGGGGGAAACAAATGCCTTTGCATGATGATAAAATGAATCTGTTATACATAACATTTAGATATTTATTGTATGAACCTTGTTGGCATAGAGTTGCTGTTGTTGTTGTCATTTGAGATGAATCTGTGGTCATTGTCCTCGGGACATCCCTGGTTATACGAACCTGTTATCAGAATAAACCAGGCAGTAAATGTATATATATTTTGGCTTATTAATAACTCCAATCCCATCTTAAAATAGTACGCCCTTGTTAATTGTGGCTGCATGTGTAAACAAACTTAGTTGCCATGACAACTTTCTCTTCTGTAATTCGTTGTTGCCCGTGGTTTCATAGAACTTGACAAAATTTACATCATTTTCTTACATTTTCTCTGGCAATCATGATTTTGATGAGAAATGATTTTCAAACCTCACACTATGATATATGCTTCTAATTAAGTTGCTACAAGATTTCACTGCCAATTTGAACAGAACTTGTTCTCAAAGCGTTGCCTAAGTTCTTCATCATTTGATATATTCATCTATAATGTAACACAAAAAAATGAGTGAATGAGAAATGATTGCATTCATGCAGTTATATTGTCTGTAATTGGGAGGGTGATATAGACTGTGGTGATCTGAGTCCGTTCAACAAGGTCCAGGGGTGTAGCACTAATGACTGCTCTCAGAATGATGTAGAAATAAAACTACCCGTACAAAGAACAAAAATACAGTAAAACAGTGTTTATATTTTGGGGTTTATTTAGGTTCATGATTATTTCCTTGCATAAATTTAAGTGATTATTCTTGCTATAATGAATTAAATTTTTGACCTGAAAGGATTTTATAATAATTTTACCAGCAAAATGGTATGCTGAATTTACAGAAGGGAGTCTACTTGTACCTTACAAAGATAGTCATGATATAAGTTTTCCCTAGCTATTAAATGTGGGCTATAGTGAAGGTTACTAAGGTTCATAACCTGACTGCATCATGATATATGATCAAGCCTTAATGCTATGCCCGTGAGTACTCTGGGTAAGTGAAGGTAGGTTCGTTACCTGGCTGCTTGGCGGCTTAATTATGGCAAGGTGTGTAGGCTGGAAGACTCACCGGGGAATCTTCTAGCATCTAGAGTGCTGCCAGAGGTCCTGTGTTCTTGCTATTGTTACGAGAGGTTTCAGATCTTGTCTGTCGTCTTCAGCTAGTGAGTCCCAGTGCTAGTGGTCGGAGTTTGTCTTGGATATTTTATAACTTACTTTTTGGTATGTACTGTATATTAGTAATTAAACAGTTTCATCAATTTATCACTTCATGTTATTACAGATAAGTAGTGTATAGTCATCTTGGTGCACAAATTAACATGAAACTTTGTAAATTATTTTAGTCTTGCGATGGTCATGATTTTAAACTTTGACAGTTGTTTTTTGCTTGCTGTATTTCATAAATGGAAGCTTTGTTACAAGATAAACTTAACACATTTTCTACCATTTACAATGTGTACTGACTCATTTTTTAAAAATATCCTTCTTTATAATTTTCATGCAAACTCAAAAAATTCTTCACCCTTATTATTCCTGCAACACCATAATATTTTGAAATCATAAGCATGAAATATAAACAGATGGACAACTTCATTATGAACTATTTCTATTTTGGGAGTAACACCAATAAGTAAAATCAATATAAATTTGCTATTAATCAATTGATATTTTGAAAACTGCAAAATAATAAAATAAAAAATTTGAACCAAAAATAACAAAACAAATAATGATATGTAGCTGAATGGACCGAACAATACATTAGATCACTCACTCTGATAACAGGATTCACACATTTATGTTCAATGATCAAATTCCAAATAAAGCTTTCATTCAAGGAAATATTAATGTTTCATAATTCTGTTTTAGCTCACCTGAGCACGAAGCTATTGTCTGTCAGCAACATTTGCTTCAACCAATATTTTCTTCCATACAGCTTGGTCGATTTTCACCAAATTTCACAGCAATGATCCTTGAGTGATTCTTTTTCACATTTGTTCAAAGAAATATTTTCCATTTAGAATTCTAGTTGCCATGGCAACTTAAAGGGAAAACTGAAAGAAAAACTTTTTTTCCAAAATAACAAGGCCCAGAGCTTAGATATTTTTATGTTGCATTATCCTAATTGGTCCTCTTCCAAGATTGTACAAATACATTTGTCTAACACCCTGGGAGTCATTTGGTTTACTTTCGTTGACTTAAATTATATCAGGAAGATATTTAAATAAAATATTCTCATCAACAAGAAGTCCTAAGAGGTTAGATATTTGGGATGTAGCATTGAAGAGGTTGGTAAAGGACCACTTAAAGGTCAGCTGCCTCAGAACAGGTGTGTTATTAACAAATGGTGGGGATTAAACTAGTTTTAAAAGAACAGGGTGCATTTTTTTTAAAGTTTATGGTTCAGGTATAAGCATTTTTCAAGGCACAGAGTCAGAAAATAGCACATTTACAGTAAGTCTTTTTTAATTATTAAGGTTTTATAAAGTATGTTCATTAACTATTACTACAACTGTATTTCACAAAATAGAAAGAGTTATCATCATTTCTTAACTTAAAAACACTTTCCTTTAAACTTAGTCTCAAAAGTTCCTTAAAAGGAATCCAAAAGCTCAGGAAATACAAAATATCCAGACAAACTATATCATTTCAACTGTGGACCATTGACAATTTAACCAACAATTACAGCACAGCATGTAGAATGTCTGATCAATATTGAATAAAAAACTGGAATATTTTGAAAAACACTGCCAATCCCATGTAAAACAATGATTTCAACCATTAATATGTTGTTATTTTTAAGATAAATGAAGCGCTAAGTGAATACCTGTTCACACACATTGCTCAATTTCACTTCAATGTATTATCTTGTTACATCACTGTTGTGTTATCTTTCTTCCCAGCAGCAAACTTATATGTAACCTCAATTTATTGCTTTTTAATTTGATAGAAAACTTGTTTGATTGCTAAATGTTACCTTCACCGTTGACATTTCTGAATAAATTCACATAATTGTTGTCAAAGGTTGTGTAATGATGATAAAACTGACAAGTCTGAAAGTAGATTGGTTTATCATTTTAATCTTTAAATGTTTCATTAATATTATTTTTGCAGAAGAAAGGGAGGGCAATATCCTGCCCTAGAATATTTGTTTAACTCATCATCAGTTAAAAAGTAAGTGTATTGATAAATGCATGTACATAGCGAACATCTGAAACCAATTTTCCACCCAAAAATCTTCTAATATTGCTCCATTTGTATGGACTTTTATTGTTTTGTAACTTAAAATATCATATGTTGTATAGTGCAAATATGATGACATAACAGTTTCTGAGGAAATGAAGATTAAAAGAGTATATGTACATAACATTATTCTAACATCTGGAGCTTATGTGTTATAGGAATAGGCAAAGTATTTCAGTATATCACAACAAAATATTATTATTTTAGTATGGTCTAATGACTATGTATCGGTTAAATTGTTTATTTGGAGGTCTTTATTATGAAAATGACTACTCACACAACTTAATTAATGCTAATCTTAAATGACCAGAACTTATCTGAAATTCTTGCTTTACATATAGCCCTTGGCACTAGTCCTACTGAGTTTGTAAAACAGATATCTTTTTCTTCAGATAACTTCATGCCAAAAATGCTTCCTTGTTATTCTACAGAACAGTGAAAGTTTTGGAATAACTTTCAGACAAGCTTGCACTCAGGTTGGCTGCTAAATGTAAGAAATTGCGTGTCAGCTGGAATTGTATTTTGTTGAGTCAGTAAATCTGTTAATGGTCAAGGTCATAAGACAAACAAATTTCAAGGCAGGGACCTTGCTTGAGATAACGGCTAGGCCAGGACCTGTCTTGGCAAGGGCTAGGCAAGGACCTGTCTTGGCAAGGGCTAGGAAGGGACCTGTCATGACAGTGTAGGAAGGAACTTGTCTTGGCTAGGGCTAGGAAGGGACCTGCCTTGGCTAGGGCTAGGAAGGAACATCTCTTGGCTAGGGCTAGGTAGGGACCTGTCTTGGCTAGGGCTAGGAAGGGACCTGTCTTGGCTAGGGCTAGGAAGGGACCTGTTTGACTAGGGCTAGGAAGGGACCTGCCTTGGCTAGGGCTAGGAAGGAACATGTCTTGGCTAGGGCTAGGAAGGTACCTGTCTTGGCTAGGGCTAGGTAGGGACCTGTCTTGGCAAAGGCTAGGAAGGGACCTGTCTTGGCTAGGGCTAGGAAGGTACCTGTCTTGGCTAGGGCTAGGTAGGGACCTGTCTTGGCTAGGGCTAGGAAGGGACCTGTCTTGGCTAGGGCTAGGAAGGGACCTGTTTGACTAGGGCTAGGAAGGGACCTGCCTTGGCTAGGGCTAGGAAGGAACATGTCTTGGCTAGGGCTAGGAAGGTACCTGTCTTGGCTAGGGCTAGGTAGGGACCTGTCTTGGCAAAGGCTAGGAAGGGACCTGTCTTGGCTAGGGCTAGGAAGGGACATGTCTTGGCTAGGGCTAGGAAGGGACCTGTCTTAGCAAGGGCTAGGTAGGGACCTGTCTTGGCAAGGGCTAGGAAGGAACATGTCTTGGCTAGGGCTAGGAAGGGACATGTCTCGGCAAGGGCTAGGAAGGGACATGTCTTGGCTAGGGCTTATAGGAAGGGACATGTCTTGGCTAGGGCTAGGAAGGGACCTGTCTTGGCAATGTCTAGGAAGAACTTGTCTTGGCAAGGGCTAGGAAGGGACATGTCTTGGCTAGGGCTAGGAAGGGACCTGTCTTGGCAAGGGCTAAGTAGGAACCTGTCTTGGCAAGGGTAGGAAGGGACCTGTCTTGGTAAGGGCTAGGTAGGGACCTGTCTTGGCAAGGGCTAGGAAGGGACCTGTCTTGGCAAGGGCTAGGTAGACCCTGGCAAGGGCCAGAAAGAGAACTGTCTTGGTTAGGTTTAAGAAGGGACCTTGCTAGTGCTAGGGAGGAGCCTGTCTTGGCTAGGGTTAGGAAGGGACCTTATAATCATGGCTAGTCAAGGTCCTTCCTTGACGAAGGCTAGGAAGGGACCTGTCTTGGCTAGGGTTAGGAAGGGACCTTATAGTCATGGCTAGTCAAGGTCCTTCCTTGACAACGGCTAGGAAGGGACAGGTCTTGGCTAGGGTTAGGAAGGGACCTATCATGGCTAGGCAAGGGCCAGTCTTGATGATGACTTGGAAAGGACCTGTCTTGGCTTGGGCTAGGAAGGGACCTGTCTTGGCTAGGGTTAGGCAGTGAAATGTTTTTTGGTAAGGACTTTGCGTGGACCTGTTATAATTGAATTAAGAGTATGTTGCTCATCAGCAATTGTTGACAATCTATGTCAGATTTTTTTTTTCCATATTAAGATGTCAATGCAGCTTGTAATTAATTCATACTACAAAAGTTTAAACATTTTATTTATGGTTCATTTCGAATATCTTCTCATTGATTGAAATGGCTTTTACATTATTTCTTATGATCAATTATGATTTTGACCAATTTTTAAAAGGGCTATTTTTGAAGGTCAATGTCACATTTCTGTTCACTTGTACTGCTAGTGAGTCATTTAGAGTTCTATAACAGGACACTTGCAGTTATAACAAATCCTCTCACTTTCTGGCATAACTTTGTCAAAAGACCATAAAGCATTAAATTGACCTGTTTTCAAGAATGGACATTAATTTTGTTCAGATTAATGCTTTTCTTGGAGTTAATCCACTTTCAGTTCTTCATAATAGCTAGCTGGAATATATAATGTGTCAGAGTGGCTCTATAATTGATCATCTTAGTGTGATGAAACTGTGCATACAGTTATTTGGCACCATAACTTTGTGCTTTTAAGGAGTCTTCAATTTTAATCACCATAAATGCCAGACAAGCAGACATTGTGTACAGTGTTGGAGAAATCGATTACCAGGGACCCGTTGACTGTCCATTCCATAAACCATAAAAAAATACATCTAGATGCTAGCTGTTTTGCTGAAATATGTACAAACCTTAGAACACTGCTTCAATATATATGTAAATATTTTTTATATTTATGTAATCCAAGTGGTCTTAACCAAAGATAGAGCTTGTTTAACTTTTTCTGTTTGAAATAAGCAAAGTGGAGGTATATTTTAAGTCTTGCTGTTTTCATTGACTAGGCATGCAAAACCTTAATGTTTGCTCTACCTAAAAAACATTTCGAGATATTTATAAGTGTTACCATTGACAAAGTGCACATATGCCACATAACTCTGGTTTTGACAACTGTTATATTATGTCCCTTGATTAACTGATGGCAAGTGGTGGCATCTGGTACATAGTGTGCTATTCCTTCTTCAGAAAATTATTCTGTGCTGCAACTCTTAAAATTATTAGAACTTGTTATCAGTTTGCTGTTATCTGTGGATTTGAATATTTATTTGTGGAAATGTTTGTCATTTAATGTTTTGAGTGGCATTTAATGCCAGTAAAAGAGTTTCATTCATATGGAAGATAATGACTGTGAAGCAGCATGCTATCCGGCCTAAGAGACTCCCCAATCAATATGGCTCGCCATTCTCTTAGCTTCATGCATCTAAATAGTATTGGACATGCCATCTTTTCCAAATTTGTTCATCTAATATTTTGTTAGTGTGTTGATTGTGGAATATTGATATAGGGAAAGATAGCGATGTCTAAATGATGCTGGTGACATAGGGCAGGTATGTGGGGTGTAGGCGTTTGTACAAGGCATGAAAGCTGGGCTTGTTAAACAGCGAATGTTTCAGATAGATCAGTTTGACATTCTCTCATATGCTCTTACAGGAAGGTAAATGTCTGAAATAAAAATGAAATAAATAGAAAGTAAATATCAAGAGTTAATTCCCTTTTAATTGTTTCATCTTTAGATAGTTCACTTCTGATCAAATTACCTCCCTTGGTTCTATGTTTTTGAGGCTTGTCGACTATCTTGCTGACTACGAACATCAATAACCAAATATAATGTCTGTCACTCTACCATTTATTGCCAATCAATAAATATTCAATAAAATTAATGTCTACAGCATCCTAAGACCTGGACAAATTGTTTCTAGACTTATTGCTCAGAATATTGAATAGCTGAGATGTTTTCCATAAAAGGGAATATTGAAAAACTCTTAGAACCAAATAAAATATAGGGTCAAAAAGTGATTAAATACACTGTAATTTGCTTGATTGGTTATGAATATATCAAAATTATGTAAGTATAGTTCAAGATCTTAGTTATATCACCACAGTGGTCATTTTGGGATTATGAAACTGCATCTGAATTTAATTCAACATAACATTCTGGTCAAGGAAAAATGTTTCTGGAAAAATGAGAATATGTTTGATCCAATGATAGAGATGAGAGTTTGGCTGTGCACCAGTGATGGAAGACAATCTGTTGACATAAAGCCAGACTGGCATGTTACCCACTTTATAATGGCATTCTTGTAGAAGCTTCGTAATTAGTCAGAACAACTTGTTGACAGGCAAAAAAGAAATTGTTTGCTGAAAAAAGTGGTCTGGTGTATTGATCAGCACAATGAAGGTGCAATGGGGCTTGTCTCGCTCATGAGAACAGCCTTGTCTCCTAATTGCCACTTCTACTCAATTAAGTTGTGTAATAGACAGAAGTTTGTTTTGTAAAAAGTTGTTCTAAATCCAGCATTGTAGTGAAGTTTAATACTTACCAATTCCTTGTCTTTTCCACAACAAACATAACTTATCAATATCACATTATAATTACAAGTGGCTCTTTAATTTATTTTGCATTTTCTTACTTTATAAAAAATGCATATATGATCTTCACCATAAAATTATAAGTAAATATTACAACCAGAGCTTCTAAAGGTTCCCCCCCCCCAAAAAAAAAAGACCAGTTCAAAAGTCCGATTATATAGAAATGTCACACATTTTCGCGATGTGTATTCTGTCAATATTTTTTCGCGATGTGTATTCTGTCAATATTTTTTTGCGATGTGGCAATTCGTAAGAGGGCTCTAGAAGTATCATAGCCAAATTAGATAGTAATTGATACAAACTTAATTTCAAAAGAGATTCTCATAGATTTCTGTGGAGTTTTTAACAAGAAACGCTGCGATCATAAATAACTGCGGCCAATGAAAAAAAAGTGCAACAGCATTATGATTTATTTGCTTAATGCTACAACAGAGGGTCAACATTCCACTGATAATCTTAAATAATCATATTTATATCAAGATTTAACGTTATATTCGGGGCATCTAGCTATAACATTGATATTGACAATGAATTTTTCATAACAGTGTATTAAAATGACGTAAGCGACGCACTCAGCTTTCAGTCTCTGTAGTTAATCAAGCGTGTCGCTGTCGATATCCTATAGAACATGGTTAGTTAATTCGGAATTTTAATGGTTTCCTGGATTAACAATGATTATTGTATTTGATTGACAACATAGCAGATTGCTATGTGAAAATATGGACCGATTTAACACCTAAGCAGGATAGCTGCAAGCGCATTATTTCTTTGTGTCTTCTGCAACCTAATGCTACACGTGATTGGATTGATTGAGAGGGTCTGCTAATTAACAGATATTGAGTGTTCAGCCTAGCGGAAAAAGCAGCTGGTCTGATGGTAGCTAGGACACTTTTATTGGGGGTAATTTTGAAGGTGTGAATGACCCAAGAATGTTTGTCTATTACAATTTCTACAATATTTACTGACTTAGAAGATTGGGACCGAAATTATAAAAAATGAGAAAATTTCAGGCCGATTTTTTCGACACTTTTTGAAACTGAAATCGGTTTGGCTTGGTGAAAATCGGTCCAGACTGGCTAATTGCCGGTTTTTAGAAGTCCTGATTACAACATTACATTGTATGCAAAAGATTAACAAACTTTGCATGACATATTTTCAGTTGATATTTTCGTCGGAGTACACGAAGGCGATGGATCAGAACTACCACAAGGATCACCTGGCCTGCAAGAACTGTGACAAGAAGCTGATAGCGTGTCGCTACATTCTGAAGGAGGAACACCCTCACTGCATACCTTGCTACCAGGAACTGTTCGCCCACAACTGTGAGGAGTGCAAGAAACCCATCGGCCCAGATTACAAGGTGAGAAACCAGTCTAAACTAGGTGAGAAACCATTCTTTACAATGTTGGCAACCAATTTTTATTATTAGTTTGGTAACCAGTCTTTATAAGGTTTCTTTATTAGGTTTGGAAACCAGTTTTTATTAGGTTTGGAAACCAGTTTTAACCTTGTCAGAAAATGTGGATCTTGACTATGTTTGAGGTATCTGAGGGTACTAGATTTAACTCGGGTTACTCAAAATGGAAAATTATATGGTCTTTAGAAACCAGTCTTTGACTGTCAGACATCACTGTGTGAAATTGGTAAGATTTTTGTGTACCCTTTATTTTTGAGGCTTTGGTTGTCCGGTATGATTCCTGACAAGTTGAAGAGTTATACGAGGTTTGAATCATAGCTTGGGCAAGTTGAAGAGTTATACGAGGTTTGAATCATAGCTTGGGCAAGTTGAAGAGTTATACGAGGTTTGAATCATAGCTTGGGCAAGTTGAAGAGTTATACGAGGTTTGAATCATAGCTTGGGCAAGTTGAAGAGTTATACGAGGTTTGAATCATAGCTTGGGCAAGTTGAAGAGTTATACGAGGTTTGAATCATAGCTTGGGCAAGTTGAAGAGTTATACGAGGTTTGAATCATAGCTTGGGCAAGTTGAAGAGTTATACGAGGTTTGAATCATAGCTTGGGCAAGTTGAAGAGTTATACAAGGTTTGAATCATAGCTTGGGCATTAAGTTAAGGATTGGGTTTGTGGCTATCAAACCAAGTAACCTCTAACACACTTTCTGATATTTCAACAGGTAAATGTGGACATTTACGATTGTTTTGTACATGATTTGCTATGTGAATTAAAGGTAAACTCATGTTCTCACCAAGCCAATTTCTTTGGAAACAAATTGATGGTTGAATGCAAAACTAGACAAAATGAAAGAGTTTACACAACAAGATGATACAGTCTGAAAATCCAACAAACTCATCTTAGAATATGCCAGGTGGGGAAATAAATATTTTGACAGAACAGCAAAACAGTCTGTCAGATGTTTAAGTGCTGCTCTCTTCACAGATGAGTGAAAACCTCATGCAAGAGGAGAAGAATTAAAAACTTGTAAAATGTGCTGTGTACATTAAGAAAATATCCTCAACATGACTCATTCAATTTATCTTTGAACTGTATTTCATAGGTCACACATTGTAGGCTAGGTATTGGACATGGCGTTCACATTGGTGCCACTACCAAAAAGTCGGGTATAAGGAAAAAACAGTTGACGTCATCAGAATCTGTTGTTCTATAAGAAAATGTGTGTAAGTGCTCTGTTTAGCATAACCCATTGTGTTATCTGGTAATTAATCAGACCATAATGGCATGCTGCTCAAACTGTTCTGATGTTTTACATCTGTAGATGCTCCTATATTGATGCTGGTAATGATCTTCTATAATAAAGCCACATAGCTTATCAGAGCAATGTCCTCAAACTGATTTCCTTCAGAATTTTTGTATTTTGAACAGCTGTGTCTTGCTTTGTATAATTATCTTGTTTCTGTTCATATTGTTTTGGTCATCAATATTTGGTGAGATAATAAAGAGTAAGAAAAACAGTAATTTACTAAACAGTTTGTGAATGATTCTTTGTATTTTAGCAACACAATAATTAATTATACAATCATCACCCTATCTTTAAATGTCTTAATTTTAGATGTTCTCTTCTCAATTACTTCCAGCACATTCCACAATTTCAATAGTTCTCCACTTCATTGCTATTGAATTGATATTAAAATGGAATTTGAAATAAATTGCTTATTCAGGAGAATGTCTAGAAACATTGTCTAGAAACAATTTGAACATGTGTTCTCCATGTCAGGCCTGGAAGATTTCCTGAAACTTTCACTGTAGATTCATGAATAATGCTGACTGTTGCATGGAATGCTACCTTCCTCATTCCACCAATATTTGTAGCATTGTTCACCTAGTTATGTAGGTGTGTTTTAAACCATTATTGGCCATACAATGCTGTCTTACAATTAGTATAAAGTTATATAAGTTATGTTGCAATTATCTCTTTATTTCTGTTTTCCAGCAAAGAATTTATTCATATAATATTATACTGAGGTTTGTTACAACATCTTGATTAAATAAAGCAAAAGCTATAGTAAGTAGTTGTTCAATCTCAATTTCAATTCATTCATTCATTTTTATGTAACTTGATGTAATGCATTGTCTGTGAAAGTTTGAAATACTGTAGGTGTTATAATTTTATGAGAAAAAAAACATTCGAGAAGATAAAACACACAAGAATCTAGTATGAAGTTATAGTTGTGTAGTATCATGCTGAAATCCAATGCATTGTTTGGATTATTAATGTAATTGTTGAAACCTATATTCTGGTTATCATTGCAAGATAGGATCAGCAGATATAGAGTTGAAAGTGATTGGTAATCATCTCCCCAGATAGACCTTGTGTTTTGCTGGATGTGATGGTTTACCCCATGTAGATGGAAGATTGTGATAGAACATGTTATCTTGATGTTCACAGCTTGTTCAAATATTCCATCTGGAAATTGGCCTGGTGTTTTCCACATTAGAATGATAACAAGTAGGTGGTTGGGTGGTTTGTCTATATTTGATCAATGCATATGATAATACATGGCCTTCAGTAATGTTTTAAAACTTGATGCCAGTTCATCGATAACTGCAGTTTGGGTAATCGTATCAGTTTGTTACTTAGAGCCACATTATTCATCCATACTGGAGAGAACAGGAACCAGACTGACCATGGAATGCTTTAAGAATCTGAAAACATTCAGATTTTGATGAAGAATAACGCTTAATTGCAATTTGACCAATGTGGGTTGCTTTTAAGTCAACAGATGTGTCTTTAAGATTATTAATATGTACCAAAAATCCCTGTCTTGAGCCTAATTTTTGTCTAATTGAAGTTGAATCATATTCTTTTGTTAAGGAGAATGTCACTGCATTTGTTGAGGACAATGTCACAGCACTTGTTGAGGACAATGACACTGCATTTGTTGAGGACAATGTCACTGCATTTGTTGAGGACAATGTCACAGCACTTGTTGAGGACAATGTCACAGCACTTGTTGAGGACAATGTCACAGCACTTGTTGAGGACAATGACACTGCATTTGTTAAGGACAATGTCACAGGACTTGTTGGTGACAATGTCACTCCACTTGTTACAGGGATAATACTATGTCAGATTTTCAATGAGAGAAATGCTCCCATTTGTCCAAAATTGGTTAGAGAATTCAGTGAAATTTTTATAATACATGAATAACTCAGTGATAAAACAATGTATACCATATTATATTCTTTATTCATGAATATCAATATATTTACAAATTTACAATATATAGATATATAGATATAATATATACACTTGCTGATTAGAAGGAAACACTTTTTAACAGTTCAGACATCATGAACATTCATACTCATCATACTGGAGCAAAAAAAAGGATTTAGCCATTTTTGCTGAAAGGTGCATTGACTTTTTTTGGGGAGATGTAGGCTTTCCATTGTTGTTTTTCATCTGAAGTTGTTATTTTATTTTGGTCCAGAGGCTTGTTTTTTTTAAGAAATGCAAACAACGTTTTTTGATTTGACATTTTGATGCTTCCGATATTGTAGACGCCTTTAAAATGCAGTGGTAACCCGCGTAAACAAAATTATTCTGGGTCGCAAAAACGCTTGAAAACAAGTGCGTGGACGATATCAATCAAAACATTCGATAAGACAAATGCATTTAATGTAGGGGAGGCAATTTGTCAGTAATTCATTTAATATAAACAAGAAGCCATCGGCGACTACAATGCATTATTTTGTAAAACAACTAAGGGAAAAGGCACAAAATACACAAACTGCGATCATGTGTGAGAATATCTCGTGTTTACATGATTTGGATGCGATTTGAGCTATTTTTATGCGAGAAATCGCGAAAATCGCCAACTCGAATGATCCCAGTTGTTAGGGACAATGTCACTGCACTTGTTGAGGACAATGTCACAGCACTTCTTGAGGAAAATGTCACACAGCGCTTGTTGGAGACAATGTCACTACACTTGTTGAGGACAAGTCACACAGCACTTGTATTGTCTTGTTGAGGACAATGTCACAGCACTTGTATTGTCTTGTTGAGGACAATGTCACAGCACTTGTTGAGGACACTGTCACAGCACTTGTTGAGGACAATGTCACAGCACTTGTATTGTCTTGTTGAGGACAATGTCACAGCACTTGTTGAGGACACTGTCACAGCACTTGTTGAGGACAATGTCACAGCACTTGTTGAGGACACTGTCACAGCACTTATAGTGTCTTGTTGGGGACAATGTCACAGCACTTGTTGAGGACACTGTCACAGCACTTGTTGAGGACACTGTCACACAGCACATGTTGAGGACAATGTCACAGCACTTGTTGAGGACACTGTCACAGCACTTGTTGAGGACACTGTCACACAGCACTTGTTGAGGACAATGTCACAGCACTTGTTGAGGACACTGTCACAGCACTTGTGTTGTCTTGTTGAGGACACTGTCACACAGCACTTGTATTGTCTTGTTGAGGACACTGTCACAGCACTTGTTGAGGACACTGTCACAGCACTTGTATTGTCTTGTTGAGGACACTGTCACACAGCACTTGTATTGTCATGTTGAGGACAATGTCACAGCACTTGTTGAGGACACTGTCACAGCACTTGTATTGTCTTGTTGAGGACACTGTCACAACACTTGTATTGTCTTGTTGAGGACACTGTCACAGCACTTGTTGAGGACACTATCACACAGCACTTGTATTGTCTGTTTGATGACACAGTCACACAGCACTTGTATTGTCTTGTTGAGGACACTGTCACAGATTGTGTTGAGGACACTGTCACACCGCACTTGTATTGTCTTGTTGAGGACTCTGTCACAACACTTATATTGTCTTGTTGAGGACACTGTCACACAGCACTTGTATTGTCTTGTTGAGGACACTGTCACAACACTTACATTTTCTTTTTGAGGACACTGTCACAGCACTTGTTTTGTCTTGTTGAGGACAATGTCATAGCACTTGTATTGTCTTGTTGAGGACACTGCATTCACAGCACTTGTATTGTCTTGTTGAAGATACTGTCACAGCACTTGTATTGTCTTGTGGAGGACACTGTCACACAGCACTTGTATTGTCTTGTTGAGGACAATGTCACAACACTTATATTGTCTTGTGGAGGACACTGTCACAGCACTTGTATTGTCTTGTTGAGGACACTGTCACAGCACTTATATTGTCCTATTGAGGACACTGTCACACAGCACTTGTATTGTCCTATTGAGGACAATGTCACAACACTTATATTGTCCTATTGAGGACACTGTCACGGCACTTGTATTGTCCTATTGAGGACAATGTCACAACACTTATATTGTCCTATTGAGGACACTGTCACAGCACTTATATTGTCCTATTGAGGACACTGTCACACAGCACTTGTATTGTCCTATTGAGGACACTGTCACACAGCACTTATATTGTCCTATTGAGGACAATGTCACAACACTTATATTGTCTTGTGGAGGACACTGTCACAGCACTTGTATTGTCTTGTTGAGGACACTGTCACAGCACTTGTATTGTCTTGTTGAGGACACTGTCACACAGCACTTGTATTGTCGTGTTGAGGACACTGTCACAGCACTTGTATTGTCTTGTGGTGGACAATGTCCCAGCACTTGTATTGTCTTGTTGAGGACACTGTCACAGCACTTGTATTGTCTTGTTGAGGACACTGTCACAGCACTTATATTGTCCTGTTGAGGACACTGTCACACAGCACTTGTATTGTCTTGTTGAGGACAATGTCACAGCACTTGTATTGTCTTGTTGAGGACAATGTCACAGCACTTGTATTGTCTTGTGGAGGACAATGTCACAGCACTTGTATTGTCTTGTTGAGGACACTGTCACAGCACTTGTATTGTCTTGATGAGGACACTGTCACAGCACTTGTAATGTCTTGTTGAGGACAATGTCACAGCACTTGTATTGTCTTGTTGAGGACAATGTCACAGCACTTGTATTGTCTTGTTGAGGACAATGTCACAGCACTTGTATTGTCTTGTTGAGGACAATGTCACAGCACTTGTCTTGTCTTGTTGAGGACAATGTCACAGCACTTGTATTGTCTTGTTGAGGACAATGTCACAGCACTTGTATTGTATTGTTGAGGACAATGTCACAGCACTTGTATTGTCTTGTTGAGGACAATGTCACAGCACTTGTATTGTCTTGTGGAGGACAATGTCACAGCACTTGTATTGTCTTGTTGGGGACAATGTCACAGCACTTGTATTGTCTTGTTGAGGACAATGTCACAGCACTTGTATTGTCTTGTTGAGGACACTGTCACACAGCACTTATATTGTCCTGTTGAGGACACTGTCACACAGCACTTGTATTGTCTTGTGGAGGACAATGTCACAGCACTTGTATTGTCTTGTTGAGGACAATGTCACAGCACTTGTATTGTCTTGTTGAGGACAATGTCACAGCACTTGTATTGTCTTGTTGAGGACAATGTCACAGCACTTGTATTGTCTTGTTGAGGACAATGTCACAGCACTTGTATTGTCTTGTTGAGGACACTGTCACAGCACTTGTATTGTCTTGTTGAGGACAATGTCACAGCACTTGTATTGTCGTGTTGAGGACACTGTCACAGCACTTGTATTGTCTTGCATTTCACATTGCTTGTATTATATTGTTGAGGAAAAAGTCACGGTACTTAAATTGTTGTCTTGGTGAGGGTTATTTCGCAGGGCTTGTATTATCTTCTTGATAGGGCTTTGTCACAAGGCTTCGTCATGCACATTTTGTAAGGAAAAATATTTGAGCCAAACAAATTTCTCACCATTTTATGCAGCACAAAATTGCAAAACCAGCGCCTAAATTAATTGTCATCATATTGTAATGTTGCAATGTGATTATTCCAAAACATGAATTAGCCCATTCAAGCAGCAAATTAATAATTCAGTAAAAAAAATCCACAGAGACCATATGATATGTCTGCAGGCATTCACTTTCTATATAGAGTCTGTCTGGATTGGATTCAGGCCTGCGGGTGTTGGTAGAGTCACCTTGATGGGAATTTTAGATTATGTTTGCAGAAGCAGACTGTGTTCATGATAATGGCTGGTGCCTCCTGCCCGGAATCAATTCATCACTGCACATTCTGGTTTTAATTAACACCCTGTTCTCTGAGTTTCCTATCAATCTGTTGCATTTGTTTGTGCATGAAGTACTTGATGTTACAGTTATCATCCTTACAGTTATTGATTTCATGCCATCTTGACAGGTCTGTAATTATTTCTGACTATGCTTATTCATATAATGTTTGCTTGTGTACACTTTATCCAGCATGTGATTACTGGGCATACCAACAAGGTATGTTTCTTGTCAAGTAAAGACCAGTGAACTTTCAACACACATGCTTTTTTGAAAAGTCAAACTTTTGATAGAAAGATATCTGGAACAATGCTGAACATGCTCAGCAAATGTGCATGTAGGCACTGCATATATCACTACAACAGATTCAAATTCCCTGATATAAGTTTTGTGGATTTAATTTTATTGTGAAAAAAAACCAGACAATGTATCCATTGTGCTTATGTTACCAAAATGATTGAGTTGTCAATTCAAACAAGACCAAAGACAATCAACTGCAATGTTAAACCATTCTGACCATGTTTTCAACACTTACAAAATACATCATCTTACTGAGGCAAACTTCATTTCTTGTACATAGATTAATACCTGACAATATTTGTGTACCCACTCTCACATGATAATCCAGCCCAATGTTTCCATATGTTCTTCCCATCAGTTCTACCTGGGCACATTCTCAAGACAGTTGTCTGTCAGTCACCTTTTTCCATACAAACCAATCATCGTTGAACATGATGAATTGCTTGCAAATGTCATGTACTCTTTAATATGGTCAGTCCCTGACTTTTAACTTCATGTGTAACCCTCTGTTATTGTCTATTATGTTTCTATATGTATGCCATGGAATGACATGTCAGTTGTATTTCTATAGGTATGCCATGGATGATTTGTCAGTTGTATTTCTATAGGTATGCCATGGATGATTTGTCAGTTGTATTTCTATAGGTATGCCATGGAATGACATGTCAGTTGTATTTCTATAGGTATGCCATGGAATGACATGTCAGTTGTATTTCTATAGGTATGCCATGGAATGACATGTCAGTTGTATTTCTATAGGTATGACATGGAATGACATGTCAGTTGTATTTATATAGGTATGACATGGAATGACATATCAGTTGTATTTCTATAGGTATGCCATGGAATGACTTTTCAGTTGTATTTCGATATGTATGCCATGGATGATTTGTCTGTTGTATTCCTATAGGTCTGCCATGGAATGACTTGTCAGTTGTATTTCTATAGGTATGCCATGGATGATTTGTCTGTTGTATTTATATAGGTATGCCATGGATGATTTGTCAGTTGTATTTCTATAGGTATGCCATGGATGACATGTCAGTTGTATTTCTATAGGTATGCCATGGATGACTTGTCAGTTGTATTTCTATAGGTATGCCATGGATGACATGTCAGTTGTATTTCTATAGGTATGCCATGGATGACTTGTCAGTTGTATTTCTATAGGTATGACATGGAATGACATATCAGTTGTATTTCTATAGGTATGCCATGAAATGACTTTTCAGTTGTATTTCTATATGTATGCCATGGATGATTTGTCTGTTGTATTCCTATAGGTCTGCCATGGAATGACTTGTCAGTTGTATTTCTATAGGTATGTCATGGATGATTTGTCAGTTGTATTTCTATAGGTATGCCATGGATGATTTGTCAGTTGTAATTCTATAGGTAATATGCCATGGATGATTTGTCAGTTGTATTTCTAAAGGTATGCCATGGATGATTTGTCAGTTGTATTTCTAAAGGTATGCCATGGATGATGTGTCTGTTGTATTTCTATAGGTATGCCATGGATGACTTGTCAGTTGTATTTCTATAGGTATGACATGGAATGACATATCAGTTGTATTTCTATAGGTATGCCATGAAATGACTTTTCAGTTGTATTTCTATAGGTATGACATGGAATGACATATCAGTTGTATTTCTATAGGTATGCCATGAAATGACTTTTCAGTTGTATTTCTATATGTATGCCATGGATGATTTGTCTGTTGTATTCCTATAGGTCTGCCATGGAATGACTTGTCAGTTGTATTTATATAGGTATGCCATGGATGATTTGTCAGTTGTATTTCTATAGGTATGACATGGAATGACATATCAGTTGTATTTCTATAGGTATGCCATGAAATGACTTTTCAGTTGTATTTCTATATGTATGCCATGGATGATTTGTCTGTTGTATTCCTATAGGTCTGCCATGGAATGACTTGTCAGTTGTATTTATATAGGTATGCCATGGATGATTTGTCTGTTGTATTCCTATAGGTCTGCCATGGAATGACTTGTCAGTTGTATTTATATAGGTATGCCATGGATGATTTGTCAGTTGTATTTCTATAGGTATGCCATGGATGATTTGTCAGTTGTAATTCTATAGGTTATATGCCATGGATGATTTGTCAGTTGTATTTCTATAGGTATGCCATGGATGAGTTGTCTGTTGTATTTCTATAGGTATGCCATGGATGACTTGTCAGTTGTATTTCTATACGTATGCCATGGATGACATGTCAGTTGTATTTCTATAGGTATGCCATGGATGACTTGTCAGTTGTATTTCTATAGGTATGCCATTGATGACTTGTTAGTTGTATTTCTATAGGTATGCCATGGATGATTTGTCAGTTGTATTTCTATAGGTATGCCATGGATATGACTTTTCAGTTGTATTTCTATGGGTATGCCATGGATGATTTGTCAGTTGTATTTCTATGGGTATGCCATGGATAACTTGTCAGTTGTATTTCTATACGTATGCCATGGATGACATGTCAGTTGTATTTCTATACGTATGCCATGGATGACTTGTCAGTTGTATTTCTATACGTATGCCATGGATGACTTGTCAGTTGTATTTCTATAGGTATGCCATGGATGCTTTGTCTGTTGTATTTCTATAGGTATGCCATGGATGCTTTGTCTGTTGTATTTCTATAGGTATGCCATGGATGACTTGTCAGTTGTATTTCTATAGGTATGCCATGGATGATTTGTCAGTTGTATTTCTATAGGTATGCCATGGATGACATGTCAGTTGTATTTCTATAGGTATGCCATGGATGACTTGTCAGTTGTATTTCTATAGGTATGCCATGGATGACATGTCAGTTGTATTTCTATAGGTATGCCATGGATGACTTGTCAGTTGTATTTCTATAGGTATGACATGGAATGACATATCAGTTGTATTTCTATAGGTATGCCATGAAATGACTTTTCAGTTGTATTTCTATATGTATGCCATGGATGATTTGTCTGTTGTATTCCTATAGGTCTGCCATGGAATGACTTGTCAGTTGTATTTCTATAGGTATGCCATGGATGATTTGTCAGTTGTATTTCTATAGGTATGCCATGGATGATTTGTCAGTTGTAATTCTATAGGTAATATGCCATGGATGATTTGTCAGTTGTATTTCTAAAGGTATGCCATGGATGATGTGTCTGTTGTATTTCTATAGGTATGCCATGGATGATGTGTCTGTTGTATTTCTATAGGTATGCCATGGAATGATTTGTCTGTTGTATTTCTATAGGTATGCCATGGATGATTTGTCAGTTGTATTTCTAAAGGTATGCCATGGATGATGTGTCTGTTGTATTTCTATAGGTATGCCATGGATGACTTGTCAGTTGTATTTCTATAGGTATGACATGGAATGACTTTTCAGTTGTATTTCTATATGTATGCCATGGATGATTTGTCTGTTGTATTCCTATAGGTCTGCCATGGAATGACTTGTCAGTTGTATTTATATAGGTATGCCATGGATGATTTGTCAGTTGTATTTCTATAGGTATGACATGGAATGACATATCAGTTGTATTTCTATAGGTATGCCATGAAATGACTTTTCAGTTGTATTTCTATATGTATGCCATGGATGATTTGTCTGTTGTATTCCTATAGGTCTGCCATGGAATGACTTGTCAGTTGTATTTATATAGGTATGCCATGGATGATTTGTCTGTTGTATTCCTATAGGTCTGCCATGGAATGACTTGTCAGTTGTATTTATATAGGTATGCCATGGATGATTTGTCAGTTGTATTTCTATAGGTATGCCATGGATGATTTGTCAGTTGTAATTCTATAGGTTATATGCCATGGATGATTTGTCAGTTGTATTTCTATAGGTATGCCATGGATGAGTTGTCTGTTGTATTTCTATAGGTATGCCATGGATGACTTGTCAGTTGTATTTCTATACGTATGCCATGGATGATTTGTCAGTTGTATTTCTATAGGTATGCCATGGATGACTTGTCAGTTGTATTTCTATAGGTATGACATGGATGACATGTCAGTTGTATTTCTATAGGTATGCCATGGATGATTTGTCAGTTGTATTTCTATAGGTATGCCATGGATATGACTTGTCAGTTGTATTTCTATGGGTATGCCATGGATGATTTGTCAGTTGTATTTCTATGGGTATGCCATGGATAACTTGTCAGTTGTATTTCTATAGGTATGCCATGGATGACATGTCAGTTGTATTTCTATACGTATGCCATGGATGACATGTCAGTTGTATTTCTATACGTATGCCATGGATGACATGTCAGTTGTATTTCTATAGGTATGCCATGGATGACTTGTCAGTTGTATTTCTATAGGTATGCCATGGATGACATGTCAGTTGTATTTCTATACGTATGCCATGGATGACATGTCAGTTGTATTTCTATAGGTATGCCATGGATGACTTGTCAGTTGTATTTCTATAGGTATGCCATGGATGACTTGTCAGTTGTATTTCTATACGTATGCCATGGATGACATGTCAGTTGTATTTCTATAGGTATGCCATGGATGACTTGTCAGTTGTATTTCTATAGGTATGCCATGGATGACTTGTCAGTTGTATTTCTATACAAACATGGATGACTTGTCAGTTGTATTTCTATACGTATGCCATGGATGACATGTCAGTTGTATTTCTATAGGTATGCCATGGATGACTTGTCAGTTGTATTTCTATACGTATGCCATGGATGACTTGTCAGTTGTATTTCTATAGGTATGCCATGGATGACTTGTCAGTTGTATTTCTATACGTATGCCATGGATGACATGTCAGTTGTATTTCTATAGGTATGCCATGGATGACTTGTCAGTTGTATTTCTAGACGTATGCCATGGATGACATGTCAGTTGTATTTCTATAGGTATGCCATGGATGACTTGTCAGTTGTATTTCTATAGGTATGCCATGGATGACATGTCAGTTGTATTTCTATAGGTATGCCATGGATGACTTGTCAGTTGTATTTCTATAGGTATGCCATGGATGACTTGTCAGTTGTATTTCTATACGTATGCCATTGATGACATGTCAGTTGTATTTCTATAGGTATGCCATGGATGACTTGTCAGTTGTATTTCTATAGGTATGCCATGGATAACTTGTCAGTTGTATTTCTATAGGTATGCCATGGATGACTTGTCAGTTGTATTTCTATAGGTATGCCATGGATGACTTGTCAGTTGTATTTCTATAGGTATGCCATGGATAACTTGTCAGTTGTATTTCTATAGGTATGCCATGGATGACATGTCAGTTGTATTTCTATACGTATGCCATGGATGACTTGTCAGTTGTATTTCTATACGTATGCCATGGATGACTTGTCAGTTGTATTTCTATACGTATGCCATGGATGACTTGTCAGTTGTATTTCTATACGTATGCCATGGATGACTTGTCAGTTGTATTTCAATAGGTATGCCATGGATGACTTGTCAGTTGTATTTCTATACGTATGCCATGGATGACTTGTCAGTTGTATTTCTATAGGTATGCCATGGATGACTTGTTAGTTGTATTTCTATACGTATGCCATGGATGACTTGTCAGTTGTATTTCTATAGGTATGCCATGGATGACTTGTCAGTTGTATTTCTATAGGTATGCCATGGATGACTTGTCAGTTGTATTTCTATACGTATGCCATGGATGACTTGTCAGTTGTATTTCTATAGGTCATAATGCCATGAAATGAATTGTCAGTTGTATTTTGTGATCTATAGGAATATGCCATGGAATAATTTGTCAATTGTATTTCCCGATCTAAAGGTATGCCATGCATGGTTTGATTTGTCAATTGTATTTCACGATTGAAAGGTATGCAATGGAATGCTTTGTCAATTGTATTTCATGATCTATAGGTATTTTGTCGGAGTATGAATCATAGCCTGAATCAAGAATGTTCTAAGAGAAATCTAATAGTGTTTGTTTTAATGACATTTTAAACATTAATCTATCTTGCTAGCCTTATTTATGCTGAGTGCCAGAAGAAATGAAGAATGCAACTTGTTAACCAATATTGAAGTAGGAATTTCAGAATTTACGAGTTTTCAAAGTAATATCTCTTTTTTTGCTATTTTTTGTATGATTTTTTGAAACCGTTCTCATGGTAGCAAGCATTTAAGATCCTTACCAAATTCATCGAAAGGCTATTAATTTGATAAGTAATTGCAGAAGAAGAGCTGAAGTGTGCATTTTGAGAGGCTTATAAACGGGTGGTTTCTACATATATTTGTTGGCAGACATTTCTCTTATGCCTTACAGGTTACAGGACCTGAATCTTACTTTTTCTACTGTAATTGTTTTCACATTTGAAAACTTGCAGTGTTTGCAGATTATTTTGCTGCAGTTTTCTTGGGAACATTTAGATGAGATGGTTAATTGATTTATTGACTTTCCGTTGTTGAGGTGAGATCATTTCTGTTACTGGAAGGCAAGAGGAAAAATCGAAAGTAATAGTTAGTATTTAAGTAAGCTCAAGATTAATCTTCAGCATTTTTAAAGTCTTGGCTCACATTTAGTGGCAGGAATTACTGTCCCATTACTGAAAGATCTTAGAAAGTCCCAGTGTAGGTTTTTGAAGGTTGTCTCCTAATGCAGTAGACCAGGGCAAGGTTATATTCATATATTCCCCCATGTTGACAAGACAGCATTAATACGTAAACACCACCTCATAATAACCAATCACAGGGTAGAGAGATAATGTTTTAGCCCTTAAGTCATCATGGTGAATTTGTGCTGAATTACTTCTGATGAATGATGCTGATGGACAATCAATGAAACCACTTGGAAGGATTCCAGTACGCAGAATGGCCAAGCATTTTATAGCAGGGGGTGTTTGGTTCTTGTAATGTTTCTATTTATAGTCACTTTTGTGGTTCGCTTCTTCTTTAGTTACATTATTCCTGGCAATAAATGAATGTCTTGTATATGAATATTTGTTTGCCTTGAATAAATTGTAGTTCCAATCTGTTTAGGACAGTTTGTAATTCTAAGAAATGCGTCCTATGAAATATGTCATTGATAAGGTTTTCACAGTGAGGCTTTGTCAGTATTAAGGAGTTGTGATCATCATTAACTGACATTGATAACAACTTTTAGTACACATATTTCTGGTCCTATTATTGTGTTTTGATGACGTTGTTTATTTCAGTATACCAAACTTCTTTCATCTGATGACGACTGTATAAAGTCAAAAAATGTAGTGGAAGTTCAAGTCATTTTTTAGCTCGCATATTCGAATAATAAGGAGGGCTATACTACTCGCACCAGCGTCGCCGTCGCCGTCGCCGTCCGGTTAAAGTTTTAGGGCAAGTTGGGATTTTCACTTATAAGTCCAATACACTTCATTCAATTGACTTAATTTAACTTCACACAGTTGTTCAGGGCCATCACATGATGAGGTTAGATAACTCCATTTTATCCTTTATACAAATTATGGCCCCTGATTGACTATGGAACTTAGGTTAAAGTTTTAGGGCAGGTTGGGATATTTATTAATAACTTCTATACCCTTTGTTCAATTGACTTAATACTTCACACAGTTGTTCAGGACCATCACACAATGGTGTTACATAACTACATATTATCCTTAATACAAGTTATGGCCCCTGATTGACTTAGGTTTAAGTTTTAAGGCAAGTTAAAGTTAAGGGCAAGTTGGGATTTTAATAAAAAAAACTTCTATACCTTTCATTCAATGCACTTAATAAAATGCAAAATTATTGACGACCATCTTACAACAAGAAACATAACTCCATTTTAACCAAATACAAATTATGGCCCTTGAATATTTTTTCTTTTGAAAGGCACATTTTTATATCTTAACCACATTTTCATAAAGGGAAAACAAGTTATTTGAATGACTTGCGTCATTGTTCGGGCGGGCTGGTGGAAGGGCAGCATCAAAGTCACCTTGTGTATCAAATAATTTTAGCTAGGTTTGACATAAAGAGACCAAACTTGGTATATAAGAAGAGTTTATGGAGACCTTTTATGGGAATGTGTTTGAGGCCCCTATGATCAAGGTCAAGGTTACTATTATTAGAAAAAGGGTTGGTATTGAATAATTTAAGTAAGGGTCTACATATTGTGACCAAACTTGGTATAAAGGAAAAGTTTATAGAGACCTTTCCTGAGATTGTGTAGGAAGAGTTTATGGAAGATTTTCATGGGATTGTGTTTGGGGTCCTTAGGATCAAGGTCACTGTTACAAAAAATAGAAGAAAGCAGTTGAAACTGAATCTCTTCTGCCAATCATTAAAAACCTGGTTTTGTCACATTGCAATTCTTGTTCACTTTTTAGTTTGATTGTTTTATTGCTTTTGACAGGCACATATTACATCATTATTGTATTCACTTCTAAGTCAAAGCGGCGTAGTCGAGCGCGCTGTCTTAGGACAGTTCTTGTTTTATTAATAATTGTGTTTTGAAGCATCTAATCTAATTACAACTGAAACTAAAACCTTACTCATAAAGACATCCAAGTTTAGGTAGCTTTGAACAGTAAACTTTAGCTATTATGAATACCTGTTTGCTGACATCATTTAGAACCAATGTATTATGATCCACAAAACAGTGATTTTGATCTAGTACTGTGCATGTATACTGTGTATATTTCCAGGACCTGTCCTACAAGGATCACCACTGGCATGAGTTCTGCTTCAAGTGTTTCGAGTGCCAGAAGACACTGGTCGATCAACCCTTCGCCCCCAAGAATGACCGCATTTTCTGCTCTGATTGTCACGACAACAATTTCGCAGCGCGCTGTGATGGCTGTACCCAGCCGTTTAGGGGAGGTGAGGAATTTCTAGAATATTGATACTTAATAAAGTCTCATGACACTTCTAAAAACTCTTATCAAGGGATACAAATAATTCATAGCATTAACTACCTCTCGGGCACAAGTACTGTAATATATGTGTTTATAACTTTTGTCCACAATAATGTATCTCTGTCAACTTTGAATAACTTTATATTAATGGTTTTACTTGAGATGGTTCTTATTTTGTTACATTAGTTTTATTTCATTTTTAGTTTATCTGTTTTATTCAAAAGAGGCGTTAGAAAAATTTGACCTGGGACATAAAATCAACAACATCTAAGGAACTAATTTTAAATGAAACTTGGTAAACATGTTGCCAAATACAATGCACTCATGCACAGTAAGGCTCATAGCTCTTACTTTAATAATAGTTGTGTTATGCCCCATTTGTTGCTGTAAACAACTGCCAGGTATTGGTGTTTCCTCTGTGTTGCTCTTGTCTTAAACCCTGTCAGATTCTGTTTCAATCATCCCATGACATCTTCTACTATTTTGACCGTAACACCACGCCTATTGATGTGAATTGTTTAGAACAAACTTTGCACTACTCTTGGTATATATCTTTCAAAATTGCACTATATGAGCGTTAAGGAAGTTTAGAACCATGCAGCCTTTCATTATGTCTGTCCCAGATGCCAGTCCCGTATGTATGTCCGTCCCGCTTTCGTATCCCTTTTTCATACTTGTAGGGATTACAAAATAATTTGGCATTAATGACCTCCATAAGATGATGATGATATGTGGTGCACCACACTCGGATCCATAGCTTCAACATCAAGGTCATTGTTGCCTCTGAACATTGCAGGTTTTGCTATTTAACTCAAGACAATGGCTGGCGTCTGGTCCCAAACTACCATGCATGGTTGAATTCCAAAATAATTCAACATAGGTCATCACCATAACAAGAAAAGACCCAAGTTCTTAAGCTTAAAGGTCAAGGTGATTTGCTCGACTCAGGGTAACGGTCTCTGCACTTGTTTGAGTTATGTACCTTTGAACAGCAGTTTAATAAGACTGTTTTTCTTCATATACCTTAAAACATATATATCATTTTGATTCGAATATTTGCCTGAGTGAAGCAACAATATCCTGTATCAAGGCGAGGGTAGCCATCATTTCAGTGATAGAGTGTCCTTCTTGAATTTTATAAAACAGTTGTTGAATTCAAAACATTATATATGTTAATGTATGCGCTTTAAAATTTCACATGTGTCAAAAGATATTACAAAACAATTATTGAGGTAAAAGGGTGAAATTCTTAATTTATACGTATGATGGAAAAATTGCAACATTCTCTTTAATGCCTGCTCTTTTGCAGTAAAATACACAGAAAATGGGGGTTTGTACAGACTAATTCAGGAATTTGAAAATATATCAATGCTTGATATTTTGCGTAATTATATTTAAGAAATTAATCTAGGTAGAGCGTATTTAGATTATAAAGCATGCCATTGTTTTCAGGATGTTAAGATTGGAAAGTTTGTTTACATTCTGATATTGAGACATTATTGTTATCTCCATAACTTTTTTTCCAAAGATACGTCTTGGTTTTGGGTATTAAAATATATTTCTGGAATCTTAACTTTCGAATCCTGTCTAAGTGTCACTTAAAACTTGGCAAAGCAAAACTCGAAAACTCTTAAAAATCCAATTTTTTTCTTTTTCGAATGGCTAGTTGGATTCCAAAATTGCCTTTTTATAGAGACATTCATGAATAAGTCACGTGATTAGTGCTACTGCAACAGTAGATTTGCATGTTGCTTCAACAGCATGTTTGAAAATTGCATAATTATTCTTCGGTTGTCGCACATATTTAACCATTTCTAAACCAGTTATGGTTTTACAGGTGTCCTTTGATCTCTTGGGTCACTGATGAACATAAATCAGGGTTGATTGATAGCATTTAGTTCAATCCTCTGTTTCTTGACACTATCTGTTGGAGCTAGACTGAAACTATAAATAGTCATACTATGTTTGTGATGCAATATCATTTTGACCGTTTTGTTGGTTTAAAAAATGAACAGCGATATGGAATACATTTATATATCAGTAAATAAGTAAGGCCTACAACAAAACTAACTAGAAAACATTTCATTTTTGTCAAATTCTCATCAGTGAACAGGTATAGCTTTAATGAAATAAACACATTCTCCAGATCTTTGTAGTATTACATTAACACTATATTACAAGCCAAGGATGATAGTGGGTGGACTCCCACTGTTAACATGTAATAGAAAAAACATATATCAGCAAGATTTGTGTTAAATCCATAAACTTGAATGTAAACAAACCATACATACAGGCTGTTAGAAGTATTTGAATTATTTGTATTAATTTGCTATAAAAAGTAGCAAGGGCTAAGTCAATGAGAATGCATGAATCAGTCTTATATAATTAGTTAATGAAATGAATAACATGCAGTTTTAATTGGTGCACAGGGTTTGATTTTAGGTACATCTTACTGCACGATTGTACACACAGTCATTTAACAGGCACTTTTATGTAAATCATCTTTTGCATTGTGAATTAGGAATTATAATTTGTTAAAAAGCAAAATTAAAATCAGTCTATGCTTAGCCATTATAATTGTTCTTGTTATTTCTAATAGAACACAGTCACAGACAATAAAAACAATAGTATCCAACTTCAAATCTTAACTTGTACAAATCACATTATTAAAGAAGCAACTTTCGCATGCATTGTTTTGATGAAGCCATTATTTTGACATGTAATCGTTTATTGTCTGCAGGTATGAAGAAGTTTGAGTACAAGGGGAAGCAGTGGCACGAGGAATGCTTCACATGCATGGTGTGTAACGAGCCAATCAGAAATAAGAGTTTCATCCCGCGTGATGAGCAGGTTGTCTGTGTACCGTGCTATGAGAGGGATTTCGCCCAGAAGTGCACCAAGTGTGCTGGGGTAGGTGCACAGGCTGTATATACATGTAACTCCATAGTTATATAGCGTGTCGAAATTTTTTAAAAATTAAGTAACAAGAACTGGACTGATTGCTTATAATTATTAAATAATGGTATAGTTTGTGTATGATAGTCTCTTTCCCAAATACTAAATACTGTCAAATGATGAACAACAGAAGTGGAAAAATATTTTCAGCATTGCCATTGGATATGATTTGTATACTTAAAGCCGCACCAAATTTATATTTCGTTCATTAAATATAATGCACCTATTTGTCTGAAAATCAAAAGATAAGCAACTCCTATGAATCACACAAACTGGAATCTATAAGAAAATAAAACTTTTTGTGAAGCAAAATAGCATCAAAAACTAAAAACAAAAAATGTTATAATATGTCTCTTGACAACTTCTGGACCACTGAAACTGTCCGAGTGATTTTTATAAAATGGATAAACTGATCCTTAATCTTACTATTAGAAAGGATAACAAAGCTATAATGGTTCAGTATTAAAACTCTAAATATTAGTTTTGTTTAAAAAAAAAATTTGGCCTTTTAAGCTCCTCAGTTTCTAAAAAAATTGAAAATTGTATTATATTTAATACAATTTTCAATTTTTTTAGAAACTGAGGATCTTAAAAGGCCAAAAAAATTTAAATTTTTTTAATATTATATTTTTAGTTTGGCTGCTTGCTCCAATATTTCGCGGCTAAAACTGTTGATTTATAAAAGTAAATTGATATGGCCTTAATCAAACCATTATCATACTTTGCCATTGGCTACTTGACATACATTCTGAGGCTGTGTGATCAAGGAGGTTGGTGTTGCATACATTCTGTGTAATCAATATGTGTGTTCTAATTAACCATAAGGGTTGCAATGTATACACTCATGTGTTTGCATATAATCTTTGAGTGTTCTAGGTCATCAATAAATCTAGCGCTGTTTACATTCAATGTGTTATATGTTCTATGTGTGTTGTAGGTCATCAACAAGGGTGGAGTTGCCTACAAGAATATGCCGTGGCACCGAGAATGTTTCACGTGCACCAACTGTAACAAGGAGCTGGCGAAGGAGAAGTTCACATCCAAGGATGATAAGCCATACTGTGCCGACTGCTACGGGGATATGTTTGCCAAGAAGTGCTGCAGGTGCACTAAGGCCATCACTGGTAAGGGAGTGTTTATAATAATCTGATCGTAAGCAAGACTCTTGGGGACTACACACAATTTTTTACTTTTCACAATTAAAGTCATGATTTCACACTTCTTAAAACAGTTGGAAAGAATGAAATTGTAAAGTGTGAAATTGGTAAATTTCTAAATTTTTAAGAAAATTATTGAAGTAAGAAATCATGAAGTGTGAAATTGTGAAAATCTAAAGAAAGCTTGTGAAGTATGAAAAGGTGAAGTGAGAGTTCTATGTATGAAGTCACCTCTGGCCGTTTGTACAGTTGTACCCAAGCGCATAAGTTCAGACTTTGTAATAAAATATGTTAAAAAAATAATTAAGAGTACAAATCCCATGTATAGATAACACTCCACTATCCCATGTATAGATAACACTCCACTATCCCATGTATAGATAACACTCCACTATCCCATGTATAGATAACACTCCACTATCCCATGTATAGATAACACTCCACTATCCCATGTATAGATTACACTCCACTATCCCATGTATAGATTACACTCCACTATCCCATGTATAGATAACACTCCACTATCCCATGTATAGATTACACTCCACTATCCCATGTATAGATTACACTCCACTATCCCATGTATAGATAACACTCCACTATCCCATGTATAGATTGCACTCCACTATCCCATGTATTATTTCACTCAACTATCCCATGTATAGATTACACTCCACTATCCCATGTATAGATAACACTCCACTATCCTATGTATAGATAACACTCCACTATCCCATGTATAGATAACACTCCACTATCCCATGTATAGATTACACTCCACTATCCCATGTATAGATTACACTCCACTATCCCATGTATAGATTACACTCCACTATCCCATGTATAGATTACACTCCACTATCCCATGTATAGATAACACTCCACTATCCCATGTATAGATAACACTCCACTATCCCATGTATAGATAACACTCCACTATCCCATGTATAGATAACACTCCACTATCCCATGTAAAGATAACACTCCACTATTACTGTGAAAGATTAATCCTCATGATTTATCATCTAGCAACACCCCTGTCATTTATCATCTAGCAACACCCCTGTCATTTATCATCTAGCAACACCCCTGTCATTTATCATCTAGCAACAGCCCTGTCATTAATCATCACACCCCTGTCATTTATCATCTGGCAACACCCCTGTCATTTATCATCTGGCAACACCCCTGTCATTTATCATCTGGCAACACCCCTGTCATTTATCATCTGGCAACACCCCTGTCATTTATCATCTAGCAGCATCCCTGTCATTTATCATCTAGCAACACCCCTGTCATTTATCATCTGGCAACACCCCTGTCATCATCTAGCAACACCCCTGTCATTTATCATCTAGCAACACCCCTGTCATTTATCATCTAGCAACACCCCTGTCATTTATCATCTGGCAACACCCCTGTTATTTATCATCACACCCCTGTCAATTATCATCTGGCAACACCCCTGTCATTTATCATCTGGCAACACCCCTGTCATTTATCATCTGGCAACACCCCTGTCATTTATCATCTAGCAGCATCCCGGTCATTTATCATATAGCAACACCCCTGTCCTTTATCATCTGGCAACACCCCTGTCATCATCTAGCAACACCCCTGTCATTTATCATCTAGCAGCACCCCTGTCATTTATCATCTAGCAACACCCCTGTCATTTATCATCTAGCAACACCCGTGTCATTTATCATCTTTGTAAATGTTATGAGATGGCATTATCAACAAAACGATAAATAAGCATCTTCAAGGAAGGCATTTGATTGATTGTCTTACATACATGTGGTAGATATACATAATTTGTTATGGTCTTTAAGAAGGCAATCAAGTATAAAGAGTAAATGTTTCAGCTAGTCTGTTTTTTGAAGAAAATGTCATGGTTTTGTCATGCTAAGCCTTGGCGTCATTGGAGTGGTCAGAACTGTAGTTAAAAAAAACAAAACATGAATCTTTGCCATAACAAAAAGTTCAAGAAACTCAAAAGAAACGTGTTGCCAGAGAGAATATACACATGTATAACAAGGCCCATAACTCTGGAATCAATAATTGTCTTGATTGATTGAAAATAACAGATGAGAGTTGCTCTTTTAAATATAAATTTATGCTGGAATCAGCATAATATCTAGCTGTTAAATGATCACAATACATCAGGCTGTATATATAAGGTATTTGAAATGGGTACAATTGTGATTGCGGGTAGAGACTACGGTGTAGTAAAGTGTGGGTAAAACTTTAAACAATTAACTTGATTGTTTTTCCTTATTTTTACATATGTTACCCTTTTACCTTTCAGGTTTTGGCGGCACCAAGTTCATCTCGTTTGAGGAGCGTCACTGGCACAGCGAATGTTTCGTCTGCTACAAGTGTGACGCGTCCATGGTGGGACGCGGTTTCCTGGTCAACGAGGGAGACATTCTCTGCCCCGATTGTGGCAGAAATTAAATGCCACACTGCCCTAGGAGTTACTTAAATTTTTATTTAATTTTTAATTTTATTCAACTATTTAGCATACCTAAGTGTTAGGTAAGATTAAGCGTTATTGTACAAGGATTTTTCGTAATCCAAATTATGTGTTATGGTTGGAAGACCTATCCATAATAGTTGCACTGGTCATAATTATGGCATAGGGACTCCGTAAAACTGTTCAAGATAACATGAATGCAGATAACATGTGTATAAAAAATGTTCAGTATGGTTTTTAAATAGCATGGATTAATATTATGAATATTTAAAGTGTATATGCCTTTATAGCTGGTAAGAAATGTTGCCATGATGATGGAAATATGACATGATATGTTTGAATGTATTTATCATTATTATCCTAGTCAAGTAATTGATCTTCAGCTTAACATCTTTATTGAAAATATTTACTTCTTTGTGAATTGTTTTTGTTATAGTATGGTTAAAACATATTAAAGGTGATTGTGGTAATCATAGTAAGCTACCAAGAGCTGATCATGTACCTACATGTATATTTGATTTCAAAACATATTGTGCTTTACTACAAAAAAAAAGTTTTCGACACAAATAATTATGTTCTTAAATACAGTTTTTGATGACTGTTATGAATGTCTTTCAAGTTGTGAATCTCAAATGAATTATTGTGCTGTATTTCATTGATGATGACATTGTAAAATAGCGATGTATGAAGATATGATGGAATACAATGTACATGTTTAAAACTGTTCTTTGTAAAATAACAACAACAATGGAATAGTTAGGTGTGTTTATGAAATCTTGATGATAAAGATAGCTTGTTAACAAAGGACTTTAAATCTATTTATTTAATCTCTATTTTATTTTAATTTAGTTAGTATATTCTATATATACAGTTTGTACAGCAGGGCTGTTTAATTGCTTAGACTATTAAGAGTTTTGTATATATTTTAGTTTTTTCTGATGATGTTGAGCACTTCATATACAAGATTGTCTTTAGAATTTAGAATCAATGCCTCATGTAAAAAAAGCGATACACCTCAGATGAGAACCTCTAACATTTACAATTTAAAACTGTAAATATTGGTATTTTGTAAATGTTCTTTTCTTCCTATCTTGTTCAAGTATTTGTTAAGTCCGATCTATTATTGTATGCTGTAACCAATAAAAAAGGACATTTTTTTTTGAATATCGTTCTTAGATGTTACATATTTGTCGTGAAAAAATGTGTATTTATACATTTTGCATTATTTGAAAGTAGTGTATTGATATTGATTATTTCACTTATTTGCACATTATACATTGACAAGCATAAAAGATGGAGATTTAAAACTCAATTTGTATAATATGAAAGTTCATATGAAATGAAACTACTTTTATATTGAGAGAATAGACTTCAGAATGTTGAGTGCAATATTTAGGATAATACTGCTTGATATTTAACATTTGTAATTTTTACTGCCAATTGTGTGAGTGAAATGTTTATTTTAGTATTTTATGTTTTTATTGTCTCACATTTACTAATTATTCATTATTATTGTTATTAATTAATGATCACTTCGGACTATCTTTAATCGCTGTTAATCCCATTTTGATGTGCTGTTCACTTGGTTTATAATTTCTGGTGAACTAGACACCTTAGATTGAGTTTTGTGTAAAAGTTTCATTCTTCAAATGCAATAATTGTTGACATGATGGTATTCAATGTTGCAATTGTAAACTTCTGGCGAAAACAAACAACTTCAAATATCAACGAATAGTTACCCTTGTAATGTTTAAAGTTACCCTTGTTGTATATGATATATAATGAAGGAAGATATTGTACATGATGGCATTGCTGTAATAAGACAGAATATATACACAATCGTGTAGGATGATTTGAACAAATCTTGCATTTTATAAGGGTGATAAAATTAACACAGAAAAAAGAATAAAATGAAAACATTTGGCTAATGATTGTTATGTGACCAAACAATATTGAATACCACCACAACATAATAATACATGTTATGTATATCCAGCAATACCGTATATATCCTCCCTTGCGTGCTTCCTATAGATTTGCTATTTTCCCTAGGCCAAATATTTACATTGAGTTTCATTTTATTCTTGTCCCTGGATTTACAAAATCCCATCAGTACATTTCCATCAAACTGTTTAGTTTATAATTTATATTTGTGTCCTTTTCATCAGATTTCTGTTTTCATGTATATTCAAATTTACAGTGTAGAGCTTTTGGACTGTGTTGCCATGGTTATTGTCTTCCAATTACAGTTAAAGATAAATACAGATATGAGATTTTTTCTTTTCTTTTTTCATATGAATTAATTTAAAGAATGATTTTGAATATATTTCGGTCATGTTAAGTTAGGCTATTCCAAGAACAAATGTATAGATAAAGTATAACTTTGTAAGTTTCTTTTTGGTACCTTACCAAAAAGACATTTGAAGGGGTAGAAGTTTTCTTGTACTGCATGGAGTTACAAAGTTTATATTTAAATGATGCAGAGACAATACAAGTATATTTGTGGACGTTTTCCTTACACTCATAGTGTGTGTATTTTAAGCCTTGTTACAGTTATGATATTGAGTATATGATTTGTTACAGAATTGTTTTGTTTTCTTTGCTTACTAGTCTGTTGTGCTTTACATGCCCAGATATAGATCGACTTTAGAATAAAATTCTTAAGAAAGTATTGGTGTTGTTCTCCCTAAGCTGCAGATAAAGAATTTTGTTATAATGTTAAATATAGAAACACAATTGTCATACATGTATATAATTAAAATGCTTTAACTTGTGACTGTTTGTGTATCACAGAAGTGTTGTGTAAGGTTAAGGTCACACTTATTCAATGGCTGTAATGATGTTGTCATGACTGGTCACAATCGTTCACTACATCGTACATCTAGCCACATTGCATTTTCAAGCCACGTGACTACAGGGTCATGGTCAAATATTCATTTTCAGAGAGCATTAGCTGTTGACTCGACAGCATTTCTATTATTTCTTTTGAATATTTTTTATTAAACATTGACTGTTTAAATATGAATGTCTTTCGGGCCATCCATAACCATATGTTCTTCTTTTGCCAAAACATGGGTTAGGACAGAAGGAGGGGAAAGGTAAAACCATATCCTGTATATGCATGTAGTTTGATATCATGCAACCATGTGTACAAGCTGTGGCTCTAAGAGCCAGAGGTAAAGATAAAGGAGACACCGATATCGTTCCATGCAGGACCACATGTACAAGCGATGGCCTTGATAGCCACAAGGAAAGATAAAGGAGACACCGATATCGTTCCATGCACGACCGCATGTACAAGCGATGGCCTTGATAGCCACAAGGAAAGATAAAGGAGACACCGATATCGTTCCATGCAGGACCACATGTACAAGCGATGGCCTTGATAGCCACAAGGAAAGATAAAGGAGACACCGATATCGTTCCATGCAGGACCACATGTACAAGCGATGGCCTTGATAGCCACAAGGAAAGATAAAGGAGACGACCGATATCATTCCATGCACGACCGCATGTACAAGCGAAGGCATTGAGAGCCACAAGGAAAGATAAAGGAGACGACCGATATCGTTCCATGCACGACCACTTGTACAAGCGATGGCCTTGAGAGCCACAAGGAAAGATAAAGGAGACGACCGATATGGTTCCATGCATGACCACATGTACAAGCGATGACCCTGAGAGCCACAAGGAAAGATAAAGGAGACGACCGATATCGTTCAATGCGCGACCACATGTACAAGCGATGACCCTGAGAGCCACAGGGAAAGATAAAGGAGACGACCGATATCATTCCATGCACGACCACATGTACAAGCGATGGCCTTGAGAGCCACAAGGAAAGATAAAGGAGACGACCGATATCGTTCCATGCACGACCACATGGACAAGCGATGGCCCTGAGAGGAACAGGGAAAGATAAAGAAGACGACCGATATCGTTCCATGCACGACCACATGGACAAGCGATGGCCCTGAGAGAAACAGGGAAAGATAAAGGAGACGACCGATATCGTTCCATGCACGACCACATGGACAAGCGATGGCCCTGAGAGGAACAGGGAAAGATAAAGAAGACGACCGATAGTGTTCTATGCACGAGCATGTGTACAAGCTGTGGCCTTGAGACCCACAGAGACATAAAGGAGGCGACCGGGCAAATAATCGTACAAATTTACATTTTCTTATTTCAAAATAGGAAACAATAAGTAATAAAATACACCCGAAATGCACCTTTTGGACTAGTAATTATTAAGATTTTCATATAAACACACGTCCGCACTAACACACGAAAAAGCTCACACACAGCCCGTATCTAGATCTTATTCGAGCTACCGGCCCCCTCCACCCCCAACTATTCCCCCTTCTCATCCCCTTCCCCTGCGTTCGTCCGGAGGATCGGTCAGGACACATGTGAGCGTGAAAGTAGTTTGTGTTGCCCTCTATGCGGAAGTCGCTCAAACAGACCATCCACACTTCCTCTCCTGCCGCCAGATGCGTCACTACGGTCGTGGAGCGCTCTAACCAGATGGACATAGGATCCGCACACAGGTAACCGATCTCGTTGTCAGCCGTGTTTTTCACAAACGCCGCGTGGTACGAGCCTTGCGGCGCCACAGAGAGCGTGGCCGTGAACATGTACGTGCCGTTAATGGTAGCGCGAAACACATCGTGTCGGTTGTCATAGCCGCCGCCTTGGTTCAGCATGATTGCGTCAAAGATGACTGCCATGAACGTCGGGAACCCCGTCCCCTTGCCTCTGCAGCCTGAAAAACGCAAGCAATGGTTCAATAGAAAGGTTCGGATATAATTGGCACTAGCGAGAAAAATATTAGAAATATATCACGCCGAATTATCATTCGGAGCTACTCGGCCATTTTTATCGAAAAAAATGTATGCCGGTACATCAGTAGAAGTAGTTCGTAAATATTTCAATTCTATCATTAATTAAATGTAGTGTTATAGAGTTGCATTTAACTTGCATTTATTAAGTTTAAATTGATTGCCATTAAAAAAGTGTATTATTGAAAACGTAAGTAAGATTCCCAAAAGTTCAGTCATAAAGTTTAACTGATAAATAAAATAACTACGCGATCTACTTGCAGCGGGCTTAAATGTACCTCTTTTTTGAGTATGTAAACCGTCCAAATACATCCGAGGTTGTTTTCGATAAAAATGACCGAGGAGGTCCGAATGACCGAAAGTACACTTTACGATTCTCCTTTCGATTTCAACAACACATTACATTTCAAAAATAGCATATACGGTTCCCTTTTTGTGACGTAATTTTCAAAAAGCCTGACTTCGGATATGAATTGTACAACTTTATTATGAAAACTCCCTTTCAAAGAAAGACATACCGCACTGTTCCTGATAGTCTTCAACTTCCTCGCTATGTGGGAACGGACACCGGATATAGCTAAAAAAAAAGTGGTAAGTAAACAGACACTTATGCAGTTGTTTTTCTTTACCAGAAATAGGATCTTGCTGTGTTAACGCATATCTACCGTATCCACAAATGAAGCAAGTGTTTGAACTAATAGCTGAATGCTAAATTTGGCCTATGGAATACTTTAAAGTGCTTACGATTTAGCAGACTTCAGAAAATGTTTCTTCGAATCTGAGATGATCACCTCAAAACTTACAGAATTTCGACAAGTATTGTAACAGTTATTTTTAGGAAATATATCGAATAAATAAAAAATCTGAATCGAAGGATTTCACAAGCATAAGCTCAACTATTTTTATTGTAAGAAATGGCAATGTAACTTTTAAACTGTTAAAGATATAGCCTTAGAAATGTTTACAGTACTGTAGTGGGGATAGCCGTATTATGTACTGGTGATAGTTTAAAAGTTGAGAAATGTGTGTCCTTGTGATAACATGTAAAATGGGACAAAAATTGATAGTAACACTGTTAATATACAATATACATGTATGTCTATTTCGAACTTTCAAATAATCTGCAAAAAGTGAGAGTACAATTTGATAAGAAATTATTGGGCAAACTTTAGTTAACAATGAGTTTAATACATGATCTCCTAAATGAACGTATATATGCAAGCTGCTTAAATATCAGGGTTGGTCACAATACATACTTTCTCGCTGAAGTGAACGAGCAGAGACCTTTATTCTGTTCTAAGTAATAGCAAGATCGACCCAAGCTTAGAAAAAAGCTTCACGTGTTCCGAATTTTATCACAATATCTCAATCCCTACTGATGACTTTCTGTGTGCAAAAACGTACCTACTTGATTTACAAAGCAATACTATATATATATGAATAGCAAACACCACATAAATTCTACGGTCATGTTTTGTGTTCCTCGATTAATCAGATTACCGGCGTATTTCAAATATTTAGATAGTGATGCTTGTGAAAAAAAAACCATCATGGTTAACTAATCTGTATGAATGAAACAGTTTTTAGTGCAGATACAGATACAAAAAACAACATGTTTTTGCTCTCAACCCTCGATATGGACAACATCGAACCATTTCCCTCGAGCTCGCGTATAGGTAATGGCCGTAATGATTATCCCAGTCTCGTTATTCTAAATACATCGTTACTATTCTCAGTCCACTCAATAGCTATACCCTGTGCAGTTATTTATTTGCTTCATATATCCACAGTACACTGCCAGGGCATCAAAAGGTATGAATATCTCCGTAACAACAAAATATATCATTTTGATATCTTACACATTACTAGATTATGCAATTACAATGAAATCGCTCGATTCAGTTTTTATTCTTATCTTCAATTTGTTGATTTATGTTTGAAATCGTACCACATAAATGAACATTTTGTGAAGGATCATGCAACTTTCGGCGAGAATTGGGCTATTATACAAAAGAGGAGACACATTTCCATCATAGTCGTATATTGCACTGTATCAAGTGATTCAAAACTCTTCGATTTTGATAAATATATCTCCATATAATACAAAAAGATATAAAAAAAACTTTCCATGTGTCAAAATCAAACGCTTATCGAGATATCACTTTTTGAGCTATATCCGGTGTCCGTTCCCACACAATGTTCCTGTAACCGACCAGTAACGTATGTAAGTTGTTGTGTTAAGTGCGCAACTGCCGCTCTTTCGCAAGCCCTATCACGAGTGCGTCCAAGCGAGTCTGGGGCATCCCTGTGCTGCCGTCCATTAGGAAACCAGAAACATCCTGCACCACCAGCACCGCAAAACACATCACAATTTCCGGACAAAAGGCCGTTAACATGTTTGAGTTGTGCTTTTGTTCTTAAATTGTGATATGGTTAATCGTTGAAATAGAAGTATAGTTAATGAATTTAATGATTAGTGGAACGCTTTTGACCGGCGCTTTCCTTACAATTGGTAACTATATCTTGGTGACTGAAGTATGTTATCATGGTATTGACATTAATGCGGCAAGTTACTGCATGGCTCTCATACTTCTCATTCTGGCTTTGTTTTTCAACAGCTTTAAATGAAGTTTGTTTGATATCGCATTTAACATTCACGGTATGGGTTTAGAACGAACTACTATTTAGTTCACTTATTTGAATACAAATTTGAGAAAAATATTATAAACATGACGTTTCAACCTCGCACGACGAACGAACAACCCGAAACATATCATGTAAGATAAATTAACAACACATTTAAATGTGCCAAATTTAATAGTTTTGCAACACCCATTTTGCATCATAACAAAGCATCAAGTTCAGTAACAACTATATATAAACATTAAATAACAGTTCCTGGTTGTCTCCCTTTGTAGAGATCTCTCGTTTGACATAACATCTTAACAATAAATAACATCGATCAGTAACTGTCTTGGTAAACACCAATTTTCTCGATACAGTATAAATACAATGTGAATGGATATTTACAAAATGAAAGGGTGTTAAAATAGTCCTTAAAATTGAAAGCAAAAACATTAGAAACGCATCAACACTTATAGCGAAACGAAGACTGCACCTGACATTTACATACATTAACAAATACATTACATTAACCACGATAATATTAAAATTATCACTATCGACAGATATATTTTTACAGAAGAAATACCTTTTACTATAAACGACTTGAATGAATTGACCACCCTAAACAAAATTAACACCACGACACAATCACACAGTATAATATTATTTAGACTGATTGTCCAATATGTGTATATATACATGCCAGTATTATTATCTAATTGATGACATGTTACAATGTGGGCAGACCCAGTCGTATAGATGCAGTATACTCGCCTGGGTGAGGGCAGCCCCAGTCGTGTAGATGCAGTACACACGCCTGGGTAAGGGCAACCCAAGTCGTATAGATACAGTATACACGCCTGGGTGAGGGCAACCCAAGTCGTATAGATACAGTATACACGCCTGGGTGAGGGCAACCAAAGTCGTATAGATACAGTATACACGCCTGGGTGAGGGCAACCCCAGTCGTATAGATGCAGTACACACGCCTGGGTGAGGGCAACCCCAGTCGTATAGATGCAGTACACACGCCTGGGTGAGGGCAACCCCAGTCGTATAGATGCAGCACACACGTCTGGGTGAGGGCAACCCCAGTCGTATAGATGCAGTACACACGCCTGGGTGAGGGCAACCCCAGTCGTATAGATGCAGTACACACGCCTGGGTGAGGGCAACCCCAGTCGTATAGATGCAGTACACACGCCTGGGTGAGGGCAGCCCCAGTCGTATAGATGCAGTACACACGCCTGGGTGAGGGCAACCCCAGTCGTATAGATGCAGTACACACGCCTGGGTGAACACAAAACGTCACGACTAGCACAGCAATACGGCTTTACATCAATGGAAATTAGAATACATGGAGTTTACCAAGTTTAATTCATTTTAGCCTTAAGGTCATGATAATGAAATGAGACATATACAAACACCAATAACAAGCTACAGATCCACCACTAGCCTCAGATCTCTCAATGGCCTTAGATAATGAGATGAGACAAAAATTATACAAACATCAATAACAAGCTACAGATCCACCACTAGCCTCAGATCTTTCAATGGCCTTAGATAATGAGATGCGACATATACAAACATCAATAACAAGCTACATATCACCCACTAGCCTCAGATCTCTCAATGGCCTTAGATAATGAAATGAGACATATACAAACATCAATAACAAGCTACATATCACCCGCTAGCCTCAGATCTCTAAATGGCCTTAGATAATGAGATGAGACATATACAAACATCAATAACAAGTACAGATCCACCACTAGCCTCAGATCTCTCAATGGCCTTAGATAATGAGATGAGACATATACAAACATCAATAACAAGCTACATATCACCCACTAGCCTCAGATCTCTCAATGGCCTTAGATAATGAGATGAGACATATACAATGTTTGTAAAGCAACAACACTAACAAATAACATCACAGTGACGTAGGCAAGCAGTTATGACAATAATTAATACTCTCGACTGGATATTATTGTGTAAGATAAAAATGATAATCAATTCAATAAGTTTTTTATAGTCAAGCACCATTAAATTTACATCGGCAAAAGCTACTTAAAATATAAAATTACAAAAACGAATGATTATTTTCGTTCCACCTAAATACATACAACCTTGTAGACCGGTAACACGCAGTTTCAATCAGGCAAACAGTTCGACATAGGTAAAATAGTTGCATGAATATAATCTGAACATAACTGCCTTAAGGCAGTACACTAACACACATGTTGCAATATGTTTTCGAGATTCGTGTTCACAAATTATGCATATCGGGTATTTAATAAATAGACGAAGCAAACATTTTTAGACCTTAGCATACTTATTCAATCTAAGGTCTGCATTTATGGTTTGTCATGAACTGATTTTTTAACCAAAGCGTGTATTTATGATTTTAAAACAATAATTATATGCGCAACCATTCCGTTGCCGCGTTGAACAAGTTTCCATTGACAGCCGTTTAAGTTCACTCCACCGCATTCAAAAACATGTATGACAGAAACGTGAAACACAGCTTAGAAGGTTCCTCTTTTCCAACTGAAAAACAAATGTTTCGTCCATGGATGAGTCCCGACAGGCGAGACTTGAACGGCTTGATTCTTGTTTAACCTCACCATAGTTTTGATGTTTGGAACACTCCGAAGCTGCTTGTGTAGTCTGTCTAAATGCCCTCCGTCCCGACCCCGCTAGGACAAAACACTGATAGTACAAACATTAATGTTACACAGTTCCATAAAACAGCTATCATTAACACCGCACAACTACCAGACGACACTTTCGTTGAGGTTCTGTTCGATAGAGTTGCTCCCCTTAATGTGATAAAGGCCGCCCTTGTCCTGAATCCGGTATGACGCCAATTTGATGAGGTTTTGCTCCTGCTCCGTCACCATGCGCTTGATCCGGTCTGACGTCTCCCGGAAATTAAATTCGTCTGCCGACTCCTGCAGCCGGATCTTGTGGTCGACCTCTATCACATTTTTCCCGTGCAGGGACTCCAGCGGAGCGGTGTTCTTCGCGATTATTTTGCCGACTTCCGCCAGGACGCTTATCGGGTTGTGAGTGGCCTTCAACAAAGAATTATCCGCTTGGTTAAAAACATTGCATGCTTCTCAATTAGTAGACATTGATTGACTTAACTTTAACGTCATACATCAATGCAGTCAGTTTCCACCTGTTGTCGCCCCCACAAAATATCACCTATATCTACTAGCGAATACCAATTTAGCGAAACAAATACCGTATTTATTTAAATAAAAGGACAGTGAACTATTTTTGTGGTTTTGTGTTTGTAAAATTATGTTAAAATGCCCAAATCTCTAAATTTAATGTAATACAATACGAATTACTAATATTGAATTGGGTTTTACAAACATAATCATTCTCAATATGCTATTCGTATGTTTTAGAATGTTTTCATAAGCAAGAAAACAAACGAATAATATAATGTGAATTTACCTCGTTATCGGAGAGGAGACGGAGGGTGGGGAAGTGTTCGCTCTCCCGGAGCTCCTTGTACGTACACGGCACACATATACAGCACGAGTTCACCTGACTGTAGAATGACGTCACCACATCACCCTGACATAACCTGCAGAGGGCAAGACAGTGAGCATGAGTTCCTTCCTTGAAACAACAGACGAATATTTGTTATGAACAGAAAACTGTGTAAATAGCACAGCAGTGCATGTATCATTTTGAACCGAATTGTAAACGAAAGGGATGGGACTATTGTATAGGTGAGAAAAATGATTTTATTGTCCTCGTTTTAACTTCAGATGGGAAGTTGTGAAATCATACAATGCAATACACAATCATATATAGTATGACCCAGTCAGTATCATTTTACAGTGTTAACTAGTTATCTAAAATAGGGATTTTTAGCATAGTTTCACGTACTGTTTTGTTCGAGATTTGAAGAAAGCACGAACACAGATAAGGTAGGCGTGAAGTGAAGACCGCTGAAGAATGTTTGGATAGACGTATGATACAGCAAAGTTTAAGGCTACAACCTACACGCTGATCGTATGAAGCATAATAAACATGCAGTTCGAGTTCCACCATTGATCAACATGGACCATTTTGTACAGTTCGAGTTCAACCATTGACCAACATGGACCATTTTGTACAGTTCAAGTTCCACCATTGACCAACATGGACCATTTTGTACAGTTCGAGTTCCACCATTGATCAACATGGAACATTTTGTACAGTTCGAATTCAACCATTGACCAACATGGACCATTTTGTACAGTTCGAGTTCCACCATTGATCAACATGGACCATTTTGTACAGTTCGAGTTCAACCATTGACCAACATGGACCATTTTGTACAGTTCAAGTTCCACCATTGACCAACATGGAACATTTTGTACAGTTCGAATTCAACCATTGACCAACATGGACCATTTTGTACAGTTCGAGTTCCACGGAGAACCATTTCGAACAGTTAAAGTTCCACCATTGACCAACATGGACCATTTTTAACAGTTCAAGTTCCACCATTGACCAACATGGACATTTTGGACAGTTCGAGTTCCACCATTGATCAACATGGACCGTTTTGTACAGTTCAAGTTCCACCATTGATCAAAATGGGACATTTGTCATCGATCTCCTTTCATCGCCGATGCCTACTTTGCATATCTCCAATGCACAGATAATATATTAGCATATCATTATGGCTCATTTAACATTTATTTGAAGAGTCATTAACGTTCGTTAGTAATTGTATCTAGAACCAACTAATGCTGTGAAACAATGCAAGATGCTGACGTTATACTACGCGGTTTGTAATTTGGATCCAGTATGTTACAGGCATCAAATTGTGTATGTTTTTATCGCATTATAAAAGTTTAAAATTAAATGCATTTCATTATATTTTAAATGTTGATCAATGCGTACCGTTGACGAATACATAGAAGACTATAATAAACCATTGTGTCATTTGTTATCTTAATCCGTTCAAATAAAAACCAATTATTTAAATTGAGATTACATAAATATATCAAAAGGGTTTATAACAAATAAAAGTTTTAAATTTCTGGAGAGTATCCAAATAAAGCAAACAATCACTACGGGCGAAGAATTTAATGCTCTTGAATTTCATTCTACTAGTTTCAATACATCCTCTGTATAACAGCAACACCAAGAATTACAGCCAATGAACCGACCATAATACACGAATAACGAAAATCATTCTGACATAGTTCAAATTTTGTAAATAAAAACAACAACAAGAGGCCAGCTAATAGACCTAATTGATTTATCAAATAATATTTTCGTTTAAAATTGTTTTTGAAAGATTATAAAAAATGCAAATTAATAAAAACATCATATCCTTTGATATCTTCAGTGCCACAAATCAATAATTATGACACCTGGCTTCATCTGGACAAACTTATTCCACCAGTCAAATTATACACGATCAAAAGCCGGATATATGAATAATGTAGGCAACAGTCAAAATAGAGAAATTCCCACAGACAGTTTAATACCAGCATATCGGTGGTTTACTATATGGGCCCTGAAGTGATTTTACTTAATTATAAGTCACCAGATTGAAAACTAATTAAAGAGGACATTAGCCCCTCCATGAAAAGCACCCCTGACTGCAATATGGTATATATAGGTGGTATTTTGCGCCTTGTATGGCGCATCTGTAGCTCAATACATTCCTGCAATGACTGTGTCCATCCCCCCACTGACCATAGCCAACACGCCACTTCTATATGGCCCTACCTTTTGTAAGTACTGGGCGGCAGTTTGGGCCTCACTTGCGGCACATATAACTGTTTTAACTCAATTAACACCAGTCTCACATTCTTTACCCTTGAGCCTACACATGTATCAAAAATCGCCCATCATAAGTGTAACAAGCCCTGGGGGGGGGGGCAGTAAGTGCCTCACATGTGTGTCACATGTAGCTGGATACACTCCTGAAAAACCTGTCCGTCGCTCATAACCCCTAGTTTTCACCTATATAATTATACCATAAGCCCTTATTTGCAGTTTCGACCTCAAAAGCGTCACATTTAGCTGGTTGCACTCCACACATGTCTCCCTGTCTCAACCCCCAGTCTACACCTATATCATGTAATAAGTCCCTTGGTCACCTGTAGCTACAATGTGTAGTTATACTCCTGAAACACATGTAAAACGCTCTTAACCCCCAGTCTAGACCTATATCAAGTAAGTCCGTGGGTAACCTGTAGCTGGTCACACTCCTGAAATACATGTCTCCCGGTCTCAACCCCAGCCTACACCTATATCATGTAATAAGTCCATGGGTCAACTGTAGCTGGTCACACTCTTGAAACACCGGTCTCCCACTCCTAACCCCTTGCCTAGACAAATATCAAGAAATGAGTCCATGTGTCAACTGTAGCTTGTTTCACTCTTGAAACACTTGTTTCCCACTCCTAACCCCAGCCTTCACCTATATCATGTAAAAAAATCCCTAGATCAACTGTAGCCTGTTACACTCTTGAAACACCTGACTCCCACTCCTAACCCCCCACCCCAAGCCTAGAGTTAGATCAAGTTATAAGTCCATGGTTCAACTGTAGCTGGTTACACTCTTGAAACACCTGTCATCAACTCCTAACCCCCAACCTACACCTAAACCAATCATTGGCCTACCTGTAATAAGCTCTTGGTGGCAGTTTGGGCCTCACATGGGTCACCTGTAGCTCGTTAAACTCTTGTAACACCTGGAGGGTTCCGTGGTTTTCGTTACACAGGTGGCAACCACAGTTCGTGAAGGTCATAGCAAGGCTTCGGGACTGCACAGACTCTCGGTGGAGCTGGCGTATTGAAAACTTGAGTCCATTGAATTTCTTTGTCATATCGTCAAAATTGGATAACAACGTTATATTGTCCACTTCGTCTACGTTATAACCTAGGGATGTCCCTGGGTCCGCGGTGAATATTTTGGAGGCCTCTTTACCACAGAGCGGACAACACAGTTTATCCTCCAGTGAAGGTGTCATATGCCGCCGTATGCACTTGTGACACAGCACGTGCCCGCACGGGAAAGTGTCCGGGGCCTTGCCTATGGTGACATCTCTTTGGTACTCTTTATCGCTCACTTTCCGGATTTTCCGGCCCCCAAATTCACTGGAATTGGCCGTGTACACGGGCTTTAAGCCATTCTTAGGTTCCCCGGGGTGGAACACGTTGTCGTGGCAACCGTTCATCTTTAATCCGTTCGCCATTCTGTCAACGAGCCAGTTCACGTTTAGTCATCCATCGGCTAATCATCTTGCTTTAAACGAGAAAAAAGAATCAAATAAATCATGTATTCTCGTTTGATCGTTTCACCCACCAAGAGAACGCTACCATTCAAATATTCATAATGATATTTATGCACGTAGGCGTGACACACCGAACATGTTTAAGTATCCTTATAAGATTGAATATGTACAGCCCCCATATATTACATTTATCTTAGATCAAGACACAAATTTGTTTTCAATCATTTTTTTATATTAATCAAACGTCTTATCAGTCACATACACCCTGATAAGTAACCAAACTCTACAATTTAATCCAATGCACACAGAATTAGTTTGTTCTCTTAAGGTAGTAATTTTCACTGATCAAACTTCCCTTTGGCCATATTAGGCAACCGCACAGAAATGATCTACAACTTGAGAAATAACTATTTATACGGCACAAAATGAATGGGATGCATCTGTGATCATGCAGATACCTTTACAGCAAAGATGACACATACACCTCGCATGATGACACTCTCATAGATGAGAGATTGCAGTTTCTATTATTTCGACCTTGACTGGCAATCCAGTTAATGCTGTTAAATGTCATTTGATAAAAGATGCGGCATGGTAGTCATTCATATATTTTTCAAAATACGCCTTAACACGTATTGTATTTATAAATCGTTTCACGAACGTTTTGCACATTGATGTCATTCTAATCGTGTATTTAACCTGTGGCAATGATTCCTTCAAACACGGTCAAGACAGGATAAAGGCCTGAAACTTGGTGAGGGTTATATAACAATGAAAACATTCTATTCAGTAAAGACTTTCCAAAATAAAACCCACAAGACAGATGTTCATTTAATCTGTTACCTTTCCGTTAATCTTTGAACTGAATAATAGCTATTACGACAGTCATTACGTCATAATATTACCAATAAAGATTGTTATGACGATGGTAAATTTGTGGTATATATTAAACCTATTTAATCTTAGTTGAAAAATGGATACCTTACAAAAGGAACGTGTATCATATATTGAAGGTAGACATTAGATTCCGCTGAACAAGCGTATCTCTGACACAAGGTTGGTTCAGATTGGTTCAAAATACAACCAGGTACGGTTAATACTACCCGGTACGGTAAATACAACCAGGTACGGTTAATACTACCCGGTACGGTAAATACAACCAAGTACGGTTAATACTACCCGGTACGGTAAATACAACCAGGTACGGTTAATACTACCCGGTACGGTAAATGGACCATTTACTCTGTCATTGTGTGTAAATTGTTGCAATTATTCAAGCATTTTTGCACTTTGTAAGTCAGATATAATACGGTTATATAGAGGTGGTATGTGTGATCTTATTATGCAGTGGTCACGACTTCCTCGGTCGCACTTGTCGTGACCACGGTATAACTAGGTCGTCGGAACGAGATAGTTAGTCGTAGCCACGAGAAAAGGAATTCACTCTTTATAAGGTAATTCAAACTAACTTAAAACGCCACTGAATCTGGTAAAAGCGTCATCTTGACGTCCATACATTTTGTTGGTTTGACAATTTCTACTCTTCAGTTATGCCTTTAAAATTGTATGCGATTTTTCAAAATATCATCAAAGACTACCGCAGTCAATGTATTACTGCTTTGTACTTGATGCTGGTGTTATCGTATTAGAGTTTTATGTAAATCGGTTACCGGTAGTACCGTGTAATAAGTAGCGTGGGGATAAATTATAAAGTCTTTTCACGTATACACACACTACTTATTGAACGCTGAGCTTAAATAATAAAAAAAACAGTTACTACACCATTACTCTCGTGATTGAAGGTCTTGTTTAACTCATTTCCGATCAGCATTTTAGTAAGAAGTTTGATATAGTTACTAAGATACGTTTGAAATTATGGATAGGGTAATGGGGTTGGTCAAGGCGACATATATGCATGGTGGTGGCCCCTTCCTTTACAAGGAGCGATGATACAATGTTCCATCTGGTTCTACCCCTGTGTTACATGCAGTTTTCTTACATATAAGATGGTATTACATGTAGATTGAAAAGAGATGAAACGGGATCACATCAAGTAGTCCACCTGACAAAGTTTTACTGCATATAGTTTTAAACAAAAAGATGGTACTACATGTTGTTTTTCCAAACTACAAAACGGTATTACATGTAGTTTCAAGAAAAACAAAACGGTATTAAATGTAATTTGCGAACAGACAAAACGTATTATAGTTTACAAAGACACAAATAGGAGCGAGATATATTGTTCTAATAGACAAAACGGTATAACTGTACTTTTCTAAAAGACACAACGGTGTGACATTTAATTTCAAACAAACAAAATGGTATTACATGAAGTTTTAAAAGAGACAAAAATTACAGTTGTTTTACATAAATATATATGGATGTCTTGTTCTAATGATCGTAGTTTCGAAAATACGTCAATATGGTATTTAATGTAGCTTTCAAATAGACAAATCAGTGTTACATGTACATGCAGTGTTCTAACAGACAAAACAATGTTCTCACATTGAGCGTGGGACTTCGTAAAGTGGCGTAAAATGAAGGTTAAAATTATATATATATAACACCTGTAAACTAATGGCTAACGCGAATGTTACTTTTCTTGTTGTAATTCAAATCATATGATCATTCGAGTCTAATATTAAAACGCAAATGATTTAAAGGCGTAAACACACAATTCACAGCACGTAAATATACTTTTGTAGAAAAAGTGTGTGTATGAGTGTGTATGTTTTATAACAAATTTAGGTTTCATTATTCGCTCTTAGCTCTTCGTCATTCATGCCACTAACTGCCAGCGTTTTTTTTCTAGATGTTGCTCTCGCCCAAAAGAAGAGGTTTATAAATTTGATAAAATCCAGGGTTCATATTTGTGTTCGGCTGTAAGAAACGATCAGAAAAAAGGTTTGTCAGACATGTGAACATGGCCCAGTTAGTGATTTATAAGCGTACTGTTGACATTACAAGTACTTCAGGTTTGTTGAGATATTATGTAATGTACAGGATCGGTTTGATATCTCTTGAGAGTTGCACGCAGACACATGGTGCATGTATCTATTATAGAATACTTGTTCTTGCTTGTTTTATTTTAATATAGTCTATACATTTCACGCTCAACCGTGCAACACCATAACAATATGAGTATACATGAAGTAGAATCGCCAGTCACTGCCTGTTCTTATATAACATTTGTTTTAATATCGTAAACTGTCGTTATAATCACGGCATTTAGGAACAAATTATAAGCTACGTACAATTTGACAGATACTCTTTATTCATGCTTTAAACGGTCAATTCCGTTGCATTATGCATTATATGGTCTATTTTCCATCTGCACGGTCAAAAGCTACGGTCTTTTCATGAACGTGATGCTATATATCTTAAAACAAAGCTACATATTTAATGATACATGAAGGCGCCAATGAGTGTATCACTAGCAGCAACTATTTAGGGAATCTCGTCTGCCGAGGAAGTGTTCTTTTTTTATCGTCTGTCTGCAACTAGGGGGAAATCAATATAAATGCACGATCGCATCTGCTATTGTTTTCATCTTTGTACATAAGTCTGCATCTAGATGGCGGCCCTTACATAATGCTGGATTCAGCTCAGGCTGAAAGTTGAAATTATTGAATACCATTATTAAATTAAGAATCATAGATGTATTGTTATATGATAAACGAACGATCCTTACCATTTATTGCGGGTACGAATATTTTCCTGGATTCCAAGTACTGCGTCAACATGTAATATCACAAATCTGGATGTATGACCAAGTATGTTTGTAAAGAGCGATATATATAAGAATGAATAAAAAATGTTGACTCGTAAGGTGAATTCCTTGGTGAAATAATCCAATCGACTTTGTCCTAATCAGTCACACTAATACCGCCAGCATTGAACACACCGGTTTTAGAGGTATGACATCGTCCATTGAACTTAATCTAAACTTTGAGCCTCATTATACACATTATATAGTACAAATACCCACAGACTTGTATTTAAAATCGAGAACTTAAAGGTAATTTGTATTCCGAGCACGACCTTTTGCTAATCGTATCCAGCTTGGGTTATCTGTCGTCCGCAGGCGTTTTAAGCACCAAATCGTCGTTTGATCAGTGAATTGTTTCACCATGTGCGACCTTAGAATGGTAATCCTCGCCATGATCTGATATATACATTATAGTTGTCTGATATCTTATATAAATGTCACAATGTTCGCTTCACATTCACATATGTTTTATACTGAATACGTACTTGGTATTGATTAACTCGCAAGTGATACACATTTGCACGGTACACATCCCACCTTTACTTCACCTTGTTAGGTATAATCACTTGTCGACCTTGTAGTTCATGCTTTCATGAGCAAACATGAATTCAATTAATTCATTTGAAAACATATAAATGACCCACTGTATAAATATTTATTCAGTATACTTGGTTATATCTGGACTTTAGTTTTGCATGGGAGAGAAATCCTAATTCATATCGTAAAATCAATGATAATAAATGACAAATCGTAAAAAAAGCATATACATGTACTAAATTTCACGTAATATATCATTATGTATATCAAAGTTTTCATGATGAAGGTGATCGCGTACATACAGTTTAAATTTAGATGACATTCTGGTTAAAGGGACTGGCCTATGTTTTTGTAATTTGAACTTTTTGTATGAAGAAATAAAGTGTGGTAAATCATTAGGAGTGTTAAAACCAAGATACCAAAAGCTGGAACCCTTCAGCAAATGTTGATATTTGCTCAAATATCGTCTTTAAAATCCACATTTTTCTTAAGCGTTGATAACGGCTGGTTGGTTGGGCAGAACAGTGGACAAACGGTCGGCGGAGGTGTACATGAAGGTGTTAATAGCAGTGGAATAGCTGACTTACGTTTTGAGTTGCTCAAATCATCGAATGATATATGTATATATCATGTTAATCGCAAAACCTGTTGCTTCATTTGATATAACAAATGGAAGTACTTCACGTACAATGTCAGAGAAAAGGAGGTACACGTGACCAAGGGGTATTATGTTTTAATGTGTATAAGTCCGTGATGTAGAGGCATTATGTACCAGTTAGTTGTAACCACGGCCCCCAGGTCCGGGGTTAGACCGGGGATAGCGGGGAAAATGGGCAGTGTTTTTACTTTTAAAGCGAATGCGGTGGTTTTGTTTTCGCACCGAGAATAGCGGGGAATGGACCTTACCTAGGTATCTTTCGGGCGGGGGGCATTTGTCGGGGATTTTACCCGGGATTTGCAGGACCGAAAGTCAAAGTCCCCGCTGTTCCCCCGACCTTGGGTGAGCGATGTTACAATTGACTGGTGCATTAACAGGACTCTCATGAACAATTGCGTCATAAATGCTACGTCGGAAGGCAACATTTTTCTTCGAATGAAAACTTAAAACAAAGATTACTTCACTATTTCTTCACCATTTTAAATGAAACATAGCGCAGTCTACGCCTCTTGCGGAGCCCCGCCTTCGGTCTTTTGCAAGAGTTTGATTGAGAGTTCAGTTTCTTTAAACACTTCGACAAACCTTTTCACATTATGGCCATCTGACGGAGCACTGTCAAAACATTATTTTGGAAACAGATTTGTCCAAGTGTTTGATGAAACTAATCACCTTATCAAATTCCGGTAATAAAACAAATGCTGGGCTCTTTAAGCGGCACAGACTGCCCTCTGTTCCATTTAAAATGGTGAAGTAAAAAAAAAGTTATCTTTGTGTTAAAGGGACTGTACACCGGATTGGCACCAACGTTTTTCGTTTTTCGTTACGAATCTCATGACAATTATTTAATAAAATGTTTGGTTTTTGATATCATAACTGTAAAAAAAATACCAAAATGTAAAAAAAAAAATCGAGTCGGAGACCGGGTTCGAACTATGTCGCCAATATTGCAGTCCTGTGTTGTATCCACTGTGCTACGACGGCTTAATTTAAACGGTTGGAATATTTAAGCTATATACCTAGCTTGGTAATATCACGTGATAACATCGACTAGCCAGTCACGCTTAATGAATGAATTCTACTAGGTAGACATACCTAGTAATCTTTTTTAATGGAAAAATACGGAAAAAAATGCGAAAATAAATTAATTGTAAACTATGTGGTACTTCAGTTAGTAAGTATCAATGCAGTGTACACATAGATACCAAGTTTATGTCATTTTTGACAATTTTCTTCTTCTTTTTTTTCGCTATTTCATCATACGCAGTACAGCCCCTTAAAGTCTTTATTTTCAGCAAAATGTTGCCTTCCGACTTAGCATATATGACTTAATTTATCACGTGGTATCGTGGTATACACACACTGTGAGTAGCGAATGCAATAATGCAGCAGTTCTACACATCAATGTCAACAATACATCAATTTCTAATCACTATACATATTGAAAAAAATGACAGAGCTACCAAATTAATTAAAATTAATATGGAATATTACATCGATATCACACTCGATACAACTTGATTGTTATTTCTTAATCATGTTACACTAAAGGGGATATAACACGGTTGATTATGATTGCAAACAACCAACGATTGTATACCTTATTTCAATGTATGGTAAAACGCTGTGCACAACATTTGTATTTAAAACTGCACCATATGTGAAATATTTTAAAATCAACCAAACACCATATAAAATCCACGCGATAATAAAACTATTTTCATCATCATCATCATCATCATCATCAACATCATCATCATCATCATCAATCGTCATCATCATCATCATCATCATTGAACATTCATTTATATATATATGAAATAGCAACCTAAATCTAGGAGTGTTTATGTCCAAAGGCAAAATGCTAATTGAACAAATGAAGAAGGACTTAAGACTGATGCCGCAAGTGTCCACGCGTTACAATTCATACGCTGTACATAACTTAACATTATCATCTGTCAATTTCTTTCAGTGGTTTCTAGGCTTTTGACAAACACTGTTTCTATAAAATCACAGTGCAATGGCAGAAATGTAAAAGACTTAAATTTCAAGCGCTGTGAACAACATTAACTTCATTGATACAGATATTTACCTGGCACATAGTTTCTTTAATTCCAAAGTCATTCTTTCTTTACGAACTTAAGAAACAAGGGGAGATCATTCTTCAATAATTGGACTAGAAAAAAACAATATCAATAAACTTGTATGGTCTGCATTCCATTTATTTAAGGAGTTTTATCATTGAAAAAAATGGTTTGTTAAACTGCAAAAATAAATTGAAATGTTTTCATTATCTTGAAAAATAAGCTCAAACTCATAGGGCTTCGACACTTTTTCAACGTTTTTAGTAATTCCCTGGACATTTTTGTTATATAAATTGACCAAGGGGAGGGAACCTTGCAACAAAATACGCCCGACTTATAATACTTCCAAGATACATAACATCGCATTGTAATATGTCAATATTCCAAGTTTTGTTCAATAGTGCAATAAAACAGTGTGGTTCCTAAATTAGGATTTCGTTACTTAATCTCCCGAAACATCCACGCTCTTCAATCGGCATGAAGAAGGAAGGAAGTATGGTTTCGTGACATCGCTTTGTCCGCCCATGGAGTACGTGCTTACCGGAGACGCTTAGCTATTGTTGAACTCGACCAATCACATCTGTAAGAACGGTACTGAAACTGCCGGCTGTTCAAGAACATCAGTATATTTAACTGTTGAAGATCGTTTAAGATCTTGTATTATGTGCCCTTTTGAAGATTTTTTCTTATTTTTTTAAATGTTCTGAAACATTTATGGAAAGTTCTCCAACCCTAAAATTATGTTCTTGACTAATATTGCTCTAAAATACAAGTGTTTATAAAATAAGAATGGATAACATATTATGAAACATTGTTTAATGAAAATATTTTTTATATAATATTTGAATGATCTTCTTTTCTTTGGACCAACTCTTTGGACCAACTCACGGTTGGTTATTCTTATCTTTTAAAGGGGTCCACCTCATGTGTCAAGTACGTATTTAATCTCGAAAAAAAACATATTAATTGTTTCTTTTTTATATACTATCATCTTTATATTGAAACAGAATTGTATGAATTGGTTTCACGGTTAAGCGTCCACTGTACAAGAAGAATCGTCTCATGCAACCGGAAGTGATGACCCTTGCCAGCTGGAGTGATGCTTGAGAACCTTGTCCCGGGTTTTCTTGGCGACAGATGACGTTTGTAGTAACTGTTGCAAAAGATAAGTTCCATTGTGCTCACTTGCATGTTGAAGAAATTGTTTAAAACCCTTAAGTATGTTTCGCATTTTAAGATATGGCAAATGTAAAACGGTTAACGATTCAGCAAGTACAAGGATCATTTAGAGAGAGAGAAATAACAAACGGTCTAGCTAAAAACGATTTTTTTTCACTAAATAAGTAAGTCTGTATATACTGTTCTTAACATTTCAATGAACACATACACCTAAATTATCCTAAGGTAGAAGTACGTAATCAAAACCAACAATATCATCAGTCTCATAGCATTGAAGTGCTATTGTTTATGTTTCAAGTATCTATGTTTAATTTTTCATCAAAATGTATAACATCAGGGGCGTAGCTAGGCCTAAAAAACCTTTTAGGCCCGATGGTTCTATGTGAGTTTGGGACCCCCCCCCCCCCCCTCCGATGCAAATTGGGTGTATTCCAGAAGAAAAACAAAGGGCACAAGTTCATCCATTTTACATGTACATTCCACAAACTTAATTGTATATGCAATGATTACAATAAAATCAAGCAATACAACCTGCACGTAGTTAAAATAAACACCAGACTTGCTTTGGTTATGTTAACGTTATATACAACTTTTGAGTTTTTTAGTTTTCATTGCATTTTTTGGTTATTTAAATTTTGTCATTTTTCAAAACAAAAGTTGTAGACCCAGGCCTACAAGGCCTATATGTAGCTACGCCACTGAACCCAATTATTTATTTATTTTTGAAATACACGAACATCGAAAAAAAACACCACATGTCTGTTGGTTTTAGAAATCTTACAGTGAAAATTCTTAAAGGTGCCAGCATCTTTCCCAAGATTTCTTTAACCGAACACGGGTAGCAGAAACACTTTAATTAGTTTTCGTATATGTTTATATACATTGCACATAATGGTGGGGGGGGGACTTCGTTTGTGTGAGATTATGTTTTACCTGAAATAGGGTCAATTATACTAAACAGTAGGACGGTTTATCAAATATGAAGATGTTCGTGAAGTTGGCAGCCCAGCAGCCCAGCAGCGTGAAGTCAGCAGCCCAGCAGACTGGCAGCCTAGCAGCGTGAAGTCAGCAGCCCAGCAGACTGACAGCCTAGCAGCGTGAAGTCAGTAGCCCAGCAGCCCAGCAGCGTGAAGTCAGCAGCCCAGCATACTGGCAGCCCAGCAGCGTGAAGTCAGCAGCCCAGCAGACTGACAGCCCAGCAGCGTGAAGTCAGCAGCCCAGCAGACTGAGAGCCTAGCAGCGTGAAGTCAGCAGCCCAGCAACATAGCAGCGCGAGTTAGCAGTCTGGAAGCCTGACGGCGTGAAGTCAACAGCTGAGCAGCTGAGCAGATTAGCAGCTATGCTAAGACGAACTCGTGTGAAGTTTCCAGTCGGTTTTCAGTTTTCAAAGACAAAAAAAAAACATAAAAATGAAAAAAATCTTCACAATAGTTGGTTTGCAAAACAAACCTTAAAATGAAGCAAAAATACTAAATTGAATAAGTTAAAAACATTAACACTATTCCCTTTTTGTGAACTAAAGAAATCGACTTTTCGATTTCACGCTTCTGACAGCCCCGGGCAGCCCCATGTATTTTATTGTATTTTTACGCGGGCTGTATACATGGCTTCTAGCATATGAAACGTTCGAATGATAACAAGTTTAATGACTTAACAACACGGAAAATTCATGTTTTCAAAGCCGGAAAAAAAATGAAAAAAATCATTCACAATAATTCGTTTACAAAATACGCTTTAAATGACGCAAACTACTTAAATGAATACTTTTTCAACATTTACACTATTCTTTGAGTGTGAACTAAAAACATCATTTTACTCCACTTTTCTATTTTAGTTTTCTGGCAGCCCCCAGCAGCCCCGGGCAGCCCCAGGCAGCCCTGGGCAGTTTATGGTATTTTTACCTGGGCTGCATACATGGCTTCTAGTATATGAAACGTTCGAATGATAACAAGTTTAATGACTTAACAACACGGAAAACAACACGGAAAATTAAAATTCATGTTTTCAAAGCCAAAAAAAATGAAAAAAATCATTCACAATAGTTCGTTTGCAAAATACTCTATAAATGACGCAAAATGAAAACATTTTCAACATTCACACTATTCTTTTTGTGTGAACTAAAAACATCACTTAACTCCATTTTTCTATTTTAGTTTTTTGGCAGCCCCGAGCAGACCCGGGCAGCCCCGGGCAGCCCCAGGCAGCCCTGGGCGTTTTATGGTATTTTACTCGGGCTAGATACATGGCTTCTAGTATATGAAACGTTCGAAGTTTCCCGTCGTTTTTGTAAAAAAAAGCGCGTCTTCAAATTCAAAAACCTTCATTTTGCCATTTAAGCTGTAGATTCCCCTTACCACACCGCGCATCAAAGCCTTGTATGCTGAATATTGTCTTTTCTTACAACACGGAAAATCCAGAAAATCAGGTTTTCAAAGCCGAAAAATTGAAGAAAAAAACATTCATAAACGTTCGTTTGCAAAACACCCCTTTAATTGACGCAAAAATACTCAAATGAATCATTTAAAAACAATTACACTACTCTTTTTGTGTGAACTAAAAACATCACTTTACTCCACTTTTCGACTTTAGTTTTCTGGCAGCCCCCAGCAGCCCCCAGCAGCCCCGGGCAGCCTGAAGTGTATAACGATATTTTTACACGGGCTAGATACAAGGCTCTAACTATGTGTAACGTTCGGATAATTCAAAGTTTATTGACTTTAAAGCAAAGATAAGATGTAAAATGTTAAAGAACACTAATTATTTAACGTAATCTTGATAAAATTTCACTCGATTTTTATCGCTCTCCTAAGACGAAATCGTGCGAAGTTTCCCGTCGTTTTTGTAAGAAAAAAGCGCGTCTTCAAATTCAAAACACTTCATTTTGCCATTTAAGCTGTAATTTAGTCTCCCCTTACCACACTACGCATCAGAGCGTTATATGCTGAATATTGTCTTTTCCAACAACAAGGAAAATTAAGAATTTCATGTTTTCAAAGCCGAAAAAATGAAAAAAAAAATCACAAAAAATCGTTTGCAAAGCACTCTTTAAATGACGCAAACATACTCAAATGAATACTTTTTCAACATTTACACTTTTTTTTGTGTGAATTAAAAACATCACTTTACTCCACTTTTCGACTTTAGTTTTCTGGCAGCCCCCAGCAGCCCCGGGCAGCCTGAAGCGTATAACGATATTTTTACACGGGCTGGATACAAGGCTTTAACGATGTGTAACGTTCGGATGATTCCAAGTTTAATGACTTTAAAGCAAAGATAAGATGTAAAATGTTAAAGAACACTAATTATTTAACGTAATCTTGATAAAATTTCACTCGATTTTTATCGCTCTGCTAAGACGAAATCGTGCGAAGTTTCCCGTCGTTTTGGTAAAAAAAAGCGCGTCTTCAAATTCAAAACACTTCATTTTGCCATTTAAGCTGTAATTTAGTTTCCCCTTACCACACTACGCATCAGAGCGTTATATGCTGAATATTGTCTTTTCTAACAACACGGAAAATTCAGAATTTCATGTTTTCAAAGCCGAAAAAATACGAAAAAAAAAATCATTCACAACAGTTCGTTTGCAAAGCACTCTTTAAATGACGCAAACATACTCAAATGGATACTTTTTCAACATTTACACTATTTTTTGTGTGAACTAAAATCATCACTTTACTCCACTTTTCGACTTTAGTTTTCTAGCAGCCTGGGACAGCCCAGGGCAGCCTCAAGCGTATAACGATATTTTTACACGGGCTGGATACAAGGCTTTAACTATGTGTAACGTTCGGATGATTCCAAGTTTAATGACTTTAAAGCAAAGATAAGACGTAAAATGTTAAAGAACACTAATTATTTAACGTAATCTTGCAACAATTTCACTCGATTTTTATCGCTCTGCTAAGACGAAATCGTGCGAAGTTTCCCGTCGTTTTGGTTAAAAAAAAGCGCGTCTTCAAATTCAAAACACTTCATTTTGCCATTTAAGCTGTAATTTAGTTTCCCCTTACCACACTACGCATCAGAGCGTTATATGCTGAATATTGTCTTTTCTAACAACACAGAAAATTCAGAATTTCATGTTTTTAAAGCCGAAAAAAAAAAAAAAAAAAAATCATTCACAACAGTTCGTTTGCAAAGCACTCTTTAAATGACGCAAACATACTCAAATGAATACTTTTTCAACATTTACACTTTTTTTGTGTGAACTAAAATCATCACTTTACTCCACTTTTCGACTTTAGTTTTCTAGCAGCCTGGGACAGCCCAGGGCAGCCTCAAGCGTATAACGATATTTTTACACGGGCTGGATACAAGGCTTTAACTATGTGTAACGTTCGGATGATTCCAAGTTTAATGACTTTAAAGCAAAGATAAGACGTAAAATGTTAAAGAACACTAATTATTTAACGTAATCTTGCTACAATTTCACTCGATTTTTATCGCTCTGCTAAGACGAAATCGTGCGAAGTTTCCCGTCGTTTTGGTTAAAAAAAAGCGCGTCTTCAAATTCAAAACACTTCATTTTGCCATTTAAGCTGTAATTTAGTTTCCCCTTACCACACTACGCATCAGAGCGTTATATGCTGAATATTGTCTTTTCTAACAACACGGAAAATTCAGAATTGCATGTTTTTAAAGCCGACAAAAAAAAAAATCATTCACAACAGTTCGTTTGCAAAGCACTCTTTAAATGACGCAAACATACTCAAATGAATACTTTTTCAACATTTACACTATTTTTTTGTGTGAACTAAAAGCATCACTTTACTCCACTTTTCGACTTTAGTTTTCTAGCAGCCTGGGACAGCCCAGGGCAGCCTCAAGCGTATAACGATATTTTTACACGGGCTGGATACAAGGCTTTAACTATGTGTAACGTTCGGATGATTCCAAGTTTAATGACTTTAAAGCAAAGATAAGATGTAAAATGTTAAAGAACACTAATTATTTAACGTAATCTTGCTACAATTTCACTCGATTTTTATCGCTCTGCTAAGACGAAATCGTGCGAAGTTTCCCGTCGTTTTGGTTAAAAAAAAGCGCGTCTTCAAATTCAAAACACTTCATTTTGCCATTTAAGCTGTAATTTAGTTTCCCCTTACCACACTACGCATCAGAGCGTTATATGCTGAATATTGTCTTTTCTAACAACACGAAAAATTCAGAATTTCATGTTTTTAAAGCCGAAAAAAAAATCAAAAAAATCATTCACAACAGTTCGTTTGCAAAGCACTCTTTAAATGACGCAAACATACTCAAATGAATACTTTTTCAACATTTACACTTTTTTTTGTGTGAACTAAAATCATCACTTTACTCCACTTTTCGACTTTAGTTTTCTAGCAGCCTGGGACAGCCCAGGGCAGCCTCAAGCGTATAACGGTATTTTTACACGGGCTGGATACAAGGCTTTAACTATGTGTAACGTTCGGATGATTCCAAGTTTAATGACTTTAAAGCAAAGATAAGACGTAAAATGTTAAAGAACACTAATTATTTAACGTAATCTGGCTACAATTTCACTCGATTTTTATCGCTCTGCTATGACGAAATCGTGCGAAGTTTCCCGTCGTTTTGGTTAAAAAAAAGCGCGTCTTCAAATTCAAAACACTTCATTTTGCCATTTAAGCTGTAATTTAGTTTCCCCTTACCACACTACGCATCAGAGCGTTATATGCTGAATATTGTCTTTTCTAACAACACGGAAAATTCAGAATTGCATGTTTTTAAAGCCGACAAAAAAAATCATTCACAACAGTTCGTTTGCAAAGCACTCTTTAAATGGCGCAAACATACTCAAATGAATACTTTTTCAACATTTACACTATTTTTTTGTGTGAACTAAAAGCATCACTTTACTCCACTTTTCGACTTTAGTTTTCTAGCAGCCTGGGACAGCCCAGGGCAGCCTCAAGCGTATAACGATATTTTTACACGGGCTGGATACAAGGCTTTAACTATGTGTAACGTTCGGATGATTCCAAGTTTAATGACTTTAAAGCAAAGATAAGACGTAAAATGTTAAAGAACACTAATTATTTAACGTAATCTTGCTACAATTTCACTCGATTTTTATCGCTCTGCTAAGACGAAATCGTGCGAAGTTTCCCGTCGTTTTGGTTAAAAAAAAGCGCGTCTTCAAATTCAAAACACTTCATTTTGCCATTTAAGCTGTAATTTAGTTTCCCCTTACCACACTACGCATCAGAGCGTTATATGCTGAATATTGTCTTTTCTAACAACACGAAAAATTAGGAATTTCATGTTTTTAAAGCCGAAAAAAAAAAAATCATTCACAACAGTTCGTTTGCAAAGCACTCTTTAAATGACGCAAACATACTCAAATGGATACTTTTTCAACATTTACACTATTTTTTTGTGTGAACTAAAATCATCACTTTACTCCACTTTTCGACTTAAGTTTCCTAGCAGCCTGGGACAGCCCAGGGCAGCCTCAAGCGTATAACGATATTTTTACACTGGCTGGATACAAGGCTTTAACTATGTGTAACGTTCGGATGATTCCAAGTTTAATGACTTTAAAGCAAAGATAAGACGTAAAATGTTAAAGAACACTAATTATTTAACGTAATCTTGCTACAATTTCACTCGATTTTATCGCTCTGCTAAGACGAAATCGTGCGAAGTTTCCCGTCGTTTTGGTAAAAAAAAGCGCGTCTTCAAATTCAAAACACTTCATTTTGCCATTTAAGCTGTAATTTAGTTTCCCCTTACCACACTACGCATCAGAGCGTTATATGCTGAATATTGTCTTTTCTAACAACACGGAAAATTCAGAATTTCATGTTTTTAAAGCCGAAAAAAAAATCAAAAAAAAAAAATCATTCACAACAGTTCGTTTGCAAAGCACTCTTTAAATGACGCAAACATACTCAAATGAATACTTTTTCAACATTTACACTATTTTTTTGTGTGAACTAAAATCATCACTTTACTCCACTTTTCGACTTTAGTTTTCTAGCAGCCTGGGACAGCCCAGGGCAGCCTCAAGCGTATAACGATATTTTTACACGGGCTGGATACAAGGCTTTAACTATGTGTAACGTTCGGATGATTCCAAGTTTAATGACTTTAAAGCAAAGATAAGACGTAAAATGTTAAAGAACACTAATTATTTAACGTAATCTTGCTACAATTTCACTCGATTTTTATCGCTCTGCTAAGACGAAATCGTGCGAAGTTTCCCGTCGTTTTGGTTAAAAAAGCGCGTCTTCAAATTCAAAACACTTCATTTTGCCATTTAAGCTGTAATTTAGTTTACCCTTACCACACTACGCATCAGAGCGTTATATGCTGAATATTGTCTTTTCTAACAACACGGAAAATTCAGAATTTCATGTTTTTTAAAGCCGAAAAAAATAAAAATCATTCACAACAGTTCGTTTGCAAAGCACTCTTTAAATAACGCAAACATACTCAAATGGATACTTTTTCAACATTTACACTATTTTTTTGTTTGAACTAAAATCATCACTTTACTCCACTTTTCGACTTTAGTTTTCTAGCAGCCTGGGACAGCCCAGGGCAGCCTCAAGCGTATAACGATATTTTTACACGGGCTGGATACAAGGCTTTAACTATGTGTAACGTTCGGATGATTCCAAGTTTAATGACTTTAAAGCAAAGATAAGACGTAAAATGTTAAAGAACACTAATTATTTAACGTAATCTTGCTACAATTTCACTCGATTTTTATCGCTCTGCTAAGACGAAATCGTGCGAAGTTTCCCGTCGTTTTGGTTAAAAAAGCGCGTCTTCAAATTCAAAACACTTCATTTTGCCATTTAAGCTGTAATTTAGTTTACCCTTACCACACTACGCATCAGAGCGTTATATGCTGAATATTGTCTTTTCTAACAACACGGAAAATTCAGAAATTCATGTTTGCAAAGCCGAAAAAAAAAATAAAAATTATTCACAACAGTTCGTTTGCAAAGCACTCTTTAAATGACGCAAACATACTCAAATGGATACTTTTTCAACATTTACACTATTTTTTTTGTGTGAACTAAAATCATCACTTTACTCCACTTTTCGACTTTAGTTTTCTAGCAGCCTGGGACAGCCCAGGGCAGCCTCAAGCGTATAACGATATTTTTACACGGGCTGGATACAAGGCTTTAACTATGTGTAACGTTCGGATGATTCCAAGTTTAATGACTTTAAAGCAAAGATAAGACGTAAAATGTTAAAGAACACTAATTATTTAACGTAATCTTGCTACATTTTCACTCGATTTTTATCGCTCTGCTAAGACGAAATCGTGCGAAGTTTCCCGTCGTTTTGGTTAAAAAAAAGCGCGTCTTCAAATTCAAAACACTTCATTTTACCATTTAAGCTGTAATTTAGTTTACCCTTACCACACTACGCATCAGAGCGTTATATGCTGAATATTGTCTTTTCTAACAACACGGAAAATTCAGAATTTCATGTTTTTAAAGCCGAAAAAAAAAATCAAAAAAAAATCATTCACAACAGTTCGTTTGCAAAGCACTCTTTAAATGGCGCAAACATACTCAAATGAATACTTTTTCAACATTTACACTATTTTTTTGTTTGAACTAAAAACATCACTTTACTCCACATTTCGACTTTAGTTTTCTAGCAGCCTGGAACAGCCCAGGGCAGCCTCAAGCTTATAACGATATTTTTACACGGGCTGGATACAAGGCTTTAACTATGTGTAACGTTCGGATGATTCCAAGTTTAATGACTTTAAAGCAAAGATAAGATGTAAAATGTTACAGAACACTAATTATTTAACGTAATCTTGCTACAATTTCACTCGATTTTTATCGCTCTGCTAAGACGAAATCGTGCGAAGTTTCCCGTCGTTTTGGTAAAAAAAGCGCGTCTTCAAATTCAAAACACTTCATTATGCCATTTAAGCTGTAATTTAGTTTCCCCTTACCACATTACGCATCAGAGCGTTATATGCTGAATATTGTCTTTTCTAACAGCACGGAAAATTCAGAAATTCATGTTTTCAAAGCCGAAAATAATCATACTAGTAGTTGGAGTCATAACTGAAGCTGTAAAAGTGGCAACAACAACAGTATCAACAGCAGCGTCAGTTGTTTTAGGGGATGCAAAGTCATCACAATATCGGTGGTGATGATAATTGCGGTGGTGGTGGCGTCGCTGGTGATTTTGCGATGTTGATGACAGTGGCAATAGCAGAAACAGTAGTGGTAGTATGGACAGCAAAAACTGAAGCATTACCAGCTGTATTACTAAGATTTGAAGCGCACATACCAAATGACCAGACATGCTCACCTAATATATCTATTTAAACTTCAATAGAACATAGTCGGTTCTGTTCGGGGTTATATACTTTTTTTACAGACACGATCGTGGGAAGTCATTTAGTATTTTTAGAGGTTGTGGGGAGGGTGGGGGGGAATATAATACACAAAACTAGTCACTCAAGGATGATGATTTTATGTCGGCCAAAATATGTTATTACACAGATCAAGGTATGAAGAAAATGCAAGATGCATCTGTTATACGAAAATGAATTCACAGTGCCCTAGAATGTGTTCATGATGATGTAAACACAATTGAAGTAGATTTGACATTCGAAGTTCAATTACACCAATATGATATATTTTCAAGTTTCGATTGTATTTTACATGGTGTTTACGTATACAGTACAACTCCGTTGGCTCTAACTCGTTTGGCCCGAATTCCTCGTTGGCCCGAAAATGTTTCATTATACTGAAAGTAACCATTCCCGCTTGGCTCGAATTTTCCGAGGCTCGAGGTATTTTTGCCGGTCCGTATGAGTTCGAGCCATCGGCGTTCGACAGTACTAACGAGTTTTATAAAAAAATACAGTGATCAACGGCAAACCTTTAAAAATGAATAATTAAGAGATTTCGTATCTATTATAAAATGCGAAGTCAATCAAGCTTCCTTTGTAAAATTAATATCTATACGCTAAGTAAAACCCCTAAATACATTAGATTGATAAATACAACTAGATTTATATAAGGCATTACAGGTTACATTTACATTACAAATAAAACGGTTTTCATAAGCGTACCATTTTGATTAACAGCTGCCACCTGTTTAAAACAGTTGAATGTTACTCATTAAAGCTGCACTCTCACAGATATGGTATAACTGTGAGAGTGCAGCTGTTATTAAAGACCAACAAGATAGTTTATGTATAAGTTTATATTAATTTTAACTTGTCAATAATTACGTATAACACTTAATACTTCTTAATATCTTTCTTGGCTAAATTAAATACATTCTTCCAAATCTTGAACAAAACCGCAGCAAACCTCGGCAAAATAACATGAGAATTTGACCTTTGATTCTCGGTCAATTAGTGGTTAATGTGTAGCTAAAGTTGGCTCTCACGTAGAAATGAAAACTGGAAAAAATGGCTGGTATTTCATGGCATGATAAAGAAGTGCAGCTTTTAAGCTTTTTTTTAAAATTCTGAAATGTGTGAACGGGAATATGGGAAAAGTTTCAGTATCGGTAAACTCACAAAACTAAACTGCAACAATCTATGTTTTACACATAAAAGCTTCAATCATCCTGAATATAACCCATACATAATATTTATAATAAGCCACACATGTATTACAAAACAATATGTTCTGATGTCATAGAAGAAACTTAATTTGTCCAAATTATCGCTTCAAATCAAATCTTAATCGGCAGGAATAGAATAAAATAAAACCTATCTAAAATTCTCAATATCAAATTGCGTAAATATTTTATCTTCTGCGATTGGTTTCTACCGTACATGAAGCAGATGCCAGTCAAACCAGCTGACCGATAATCGATTGCATAATCATCACCGAGATAAGGCGGGGCTTATCAGTTGCCCGGCGCTTTCCTCCATGATCTCTAACAATCTCTAACAATAATGAACTGACATGACGCAGACTGCCTGTCAGACTAGCCGCTTCA